>NC_064807.1:53831024-53844706 GCF_023721935.1 Panthera uncia | reverse complement strand
AATAAATGCAAAAAAAAAAAAGGAATCTACATTTCAAAAACTCTTCTTTAGTATTTAACATGAGGTTCAAAGGCTCACAATGGAAAAAAAGTTTCCTGAAGAGGTTCTGTCTCTTTTTTCTCTTTGGAAACTTTGAGGCATTTTCAATGTGACAGAATAAGTTTTCAATGGAACCAGAGATTCCTTGTGGTTCTTTTGTGCCTCTGAGCACTTAGAACATGGCTAGGCACATAGAAAGCATCTAACAAATGTTTGTCACTTTATTTGTTGAAATGACAAGCTACAGGCATACTTTGATTTACACATGAATTTATTTCTGAAAATTAGTTTTTTGAGATTGGAAAGGGAGACATGCTGCTGGATTGGCAGGAGGGGAAGAAAACTTGCTTTGAGATTGTTAAGGTGGATCTTCCTAGCAGTGACCAATTCAGACATCTTTCTGATGATGGTTTTGAAAATGAGTGGTTTGCAGGCAAAAATATCTTTTTTTTTAAGTCCATATTTTAAATGTTCGCTTAGATGTGATAGCTATCATTAGTGAAAAACTTTTGCAGTCAGAATAAAGGATTAGTATTTAAAAAGGAAAGGCTATGAGACTTCGAAGAAGGTGTTATAACTTGTTCTCTCAAGGGGAAAAGCGTAAAGGCTAATGGAAATTTCTTCTGGAGATATACTTGTGGTCAGGCTGTCAAGTCCTGCTACTTATTGAAAGTTTGGGCGATTTTTCTTATCATTTTGTCTCATCTATGATAACTGTGAATCCAGTAGACACTTAAGTGTGTATGTAGTGAGGGTAGCCTTTTCACTTCTGCTATTATTTCTAAAACAGCCTAAAGGGCTGTTTGAAGGTACGGACCAAATCCACTGGGTAGTCTTGTCTTTGTTTCCAAGAGCTCCTAACAGAGAAGGCAACGTGGACACAGTATCTAGAAGTGTTCATGGGGACACTTGAGTGGCTCAGTTGGTTAAGCATCTGACTTTTATTTTGACTCAGGTCATGCTCTCACAGTTCATGAAATCGAGGCCCAGGTGGGTGAAAACTTGATATATTGTGCCCCAAGCAAGACCCACAGCCAGTGACACAGTTACCGAGTCCCACGGTCTCCTCCCTGACTAGTGCAACAGAGCTGCTTCTCTGAGGCCTGCTTTCCTGAGCTCACTGTCTCATTCACTGATACACGAAGTGTCCATGAGGATGTGAAGTAGACTTCTATCAACCCTTCGTGTGAGTCTTAGATGTACTCTGATCCCATCTTTATCTTGAATTTCACCAGACTGATCCTGCAAACTTATCAAGCAAAATGTATTATCTATGAACTAGATAGATGATTCCCCCAAAAGGCAATGGTAATATTCCCAAGCCACTGCAGATCTTTGCATAGGTTAAAATGAGAATAGTGGCCTCTATACAAATTCTCTATAGCAGATCCTATCGCCAACAGTAGGGTATTCTCTAAGCATCTGCACAAAAATTAGCCTGCCCCTTCACACAGTAATTCAGACAATGGGAATGTGTTCCAAGGGAGAAATGCAAAATAGGAAGAAAAGAAATATGTTCAAACATATCCATTGTCAAAGACATCCATGTTGTTTATAGTTCTTTATTTTTAAAGAATTTGAAATAACCTAATTGGGAATTGGGAAACTGATAAGTAAACTATTGTGTCAGCTCTATGCTATATTATATATCATTAAAATGATGTTTAAGAAAATTCTGTTGCACCATTGACAAAGGCTTATGATACAATATTAAGTTTATTTTTTTAAGGAGTATAGAAGGTTGTGTATATATTAAAATTACAACTTTTGGTGAAAAGTTCTTATGCATGGAGTAAAAAAGTTGAAAGGAAAATTAATCAAATGCTAGCAATTACCTTAGAATGATGAAACTATGGGTGATTTTTTTTTCTTTTATCTCTTTTCAAATTTTCTTTTATTGTGATTATATTACTCTTATTATGAAATATATATAAAATTTAGACATCCAAACTACCTTAAAACTTATGAAACATAATAAACAGGTCTTTTTTTTCAATTTCATTTTTAATGTTTATTGATTTTTTGAGAGACAGAGAGACAGAGCGCGAGCAGAGGAGGGACACAGAGAGAGGGAGACACAGAATCTGAAGCAGGATCCAGGCTCTGAGCTGTCAGCACAGCTGTGCTGTGACAGCTCAGAGCCCAACACAGGGTTCAAACTCACAAGCTGTGAGATCATGACCTGAGCCACCCAGGGGCCCCTAAACAGGTCTTTAAAATGTTATAAATAATAGACAATTACATAGACAGTGATAGAGATCATGAGAAGCCTGTGTTCATGGAAGAATCTCTCCCTGGGAATCACTTGAAACAAAGAGGAGGGGTAAGAGACCAACGGCAGGGTAAGAAGTCCTGCAATAGTGGGTAGGGGCAAAAACAGATACATATGGAGCATTCTATTATTACAACCTTATTTTTCCCTGAACATTGTTAAGACCAAGGTATAGCAATGGACTGTGTTATTTAAAATCACTGCTTTTAGACGAGACAGTAGTAGATGTTGATCATTTCCAAATCTCTCTCCAAAGTAATTTCTCAACATAATCTCTCCTAAACCCCCAATGGTATCAAAGTGGCCCAGAAGTCCTTCCTGCCTCTCACCTCCCACCATAGACTTACTTCTGAGAACATTGAGAAATCTTAATATGTAAAATAAAAGATAATAAATCTGTTGTCCTCTCTGACCATGCCCGATTCGATTCCTGATTTTTAAATGCCATACCTACAACTAAAAGGGAAAAAAACCCCAAAGTCCTGTCCATCTGTTGCGTTTCTGCCTGCCCCACTAAAGGCACCTATTTTACATATAGTCTTGAGACTTGACCCTATTCAGAGAAATTTAAATAGCTCTTGTATTCATTTTCTAGGGCTGTCATAACAAATACCACAGACTGGATGGCTTGAACAACAGAAATTTATTTCTTCACAGTTCTAGAAGCTAGAAGTTCAAGATCAACATGTCAGCTAGGTTAGTTTTATTCTGAAACCTCTCTCCTTGGCTTGCAGATGGCCATCTTTTTCTGGTGTTTTCACATGAAACTCCTCCATGCATGTTCGTGTCCTAATCTCTTCTTATAAGAACACCAGTCATATTTGGATTAGGGCCCACCCATATGTCTTCATTTTTCCTTAAGTACATCTTTAAAAGGTCCTATATCCAAATACATTCACATTCTGAGGTGCTGGGGATTAGGATTTCAACATATGAATTAGGGGGTCACAGTTCAGCCTATAACTGCCCTGTAACCTGTTTTCTAGAAACTTTTCATCTGAAACATAAACTAACATAAATGAACAAAACCAAATTTAAAAAGCACTGAAATGTGATGCTTGGGGTGGAATTAGCACTGGTATTACTCGTTTTACCTTATACAGTCTGAATCATGTCATTAATCATGTTACAAAGGAGTTCGTAGAGTCATGACTTTGTGTTTCTGAATCTAGGCTCATGACGTCGTGCCATGAGCTCTCAGATCCTTTTTGTTGGGCCCTAAACTGATCTTGTAACTGACCTTTGATTCTCTCAGAGTGGATCTTGCATACTGATAAAGAAAGCATGATTTAATTACTCCACACTTTAAGAAAAAATGTTTATTTATTTATTTTGAGAGAGAGAGATAGAGAAAGCACAAGAGCAGGGGAGGGGCAGAGAGAGAGATGGAGATAGAGAATCCCAAGCAGGCTTCCCACTGTCAGCACAGAGTCCAACACGGGGTTCAGTCTCACTACTGTGAGATCATGACCTGAGCTGAAATCAGGAGTTAGACGCTTAACCCACTGAGCCACCCAGGCACTCTCTGGATAATCTTTTGATCATTGTTTGGCTTCTTTATTTTCTTAATAACCAGGATGGTGGCAGTGCATCATGTAACTAACTGGGTTTGCCTCTTTATTCCAGCAATGAAGAGGCTACTCAAGAAAGAACACAGGGACTCCTGCTCTACTCTGTGGGCTGACTTCACTCCCAATACCATCTTGCTTTCTTAGTTTTATTTGCTCTTTGCCTTATGTTTTGTTTTGTTTAAAAATTTTTTTTAAATGTTTATTTATTATTGAGAGACAGAGAGAGAGCATGAGCATGGGAGGGGCAGAGAGAGGAGGAGACACAGAATTTGAAGCAGGCTCCAGGCTCCGAGCTGTTAGCACAGAGCCCGATGCAGGGCTCAAACTCACAAACCATGAGATCATGACCTGAGCCAAAGTTGGATGCTTAACCAACTGAGCCACCCAGGTGCCCCTGCGTTATGTTTTTATTTTGGATTTATCTTCTCTTGTAACATGTTTGCATATTTCTAAGTAGCTTAAAATTTGTTTCAGAATAAATCATGGTTTGAATGAAGAATGAGGGATTAGCTTTCTGGGTTTAGGAACTGGTCCAGTCCATTTGGTATTACCTTGTCACTGAGAGTTCACTCATTTTGGGTCCAGTATCTGCATTTGACTGATCCATAACTAGAGAGTGGATCCTGATGATTCAGACTCAGTGCTATCCATGAGATCCTGTCATTAAAAAATCCAGCCCCTTCTCTACTTTGTGCCTTTTTACACTGGCAAGCACAGAGTTAGATCATATTTATTCAGGGGTTAAAAACCCAGTTATGCTTCAGTATACTTATCCCATTTGTCTCTTCTGCCTCCTTATATATTTTACTTCTGTACTTTAAACCTATAGAAACTTTAGTTTTGATCTAAGGAGAAGAGAAGATTTAGCTTTTAGCCTGGATTATTCAGCTAATTAATTATTACAATTTAATAGTTTAGAATTTTGGAACTGAGCCCTTTTAACACTTAGTTACTCTTATATTGTTGACTTTCCCAGCATTAAAAAAAAAAAAATGAATGTATCTCATCTTCCCTGAGGAAGTTCTTATAGGTAGGGACCTCTTCATTTTTGAAACCCTCACAAAACTGAGACTGAGTCTTTGTACAAAGCAGGAGCTCAGCACATGTCTGCTGAATCGAATACTCTCACCTCCAAACAGGCTTGAGAAGTAAAGATGTCTAGGCACCCTACCCTAAGGAACAGAAAGCAATACTGCTAATAAATACATACATAAGATTGATAAACTTTACCAAAGACTCCACTCACTTACCAATGGCAAGGAAAGATCCACCCACTAGAGATGTCACACTAGGTTCAGGTGTAAATTCCATGTGCGATCAGAGGAGCTTTGTTAAATTTTAAGACTGAAAGGTATTTGTATGAAGAGTGTATGGATGGAGATTGTGCTTTCTTTTAATTTGGTAAATGTCATGTCTATTCAGCCTTTTGAAATTAAATTTCAGTTCTTTATATCAGTGAGAAACATCCAAAATATTGCACATATGGTGAGAATAAGAGCCAAGGCTTGTAGTCAAGGCAGACTAAGAGTTTTTGATTTGAGGTGAAAATATGATTTCTTTGGAAATCCCTTCTAATCCTCTGGTAGGTTTTCTTAATTTCCTCCAGTGACTCAAATATTTTGAGGGCATATGTAGGCCGAGTCATTGGAGCATTTAGAAATAATAACTGTACTTTGGGTATCCAGCTCATTACTGTGATATTCCTTGAGAACAAAGGACTCAGAAAAGGGATTTAAAAAAAAAAAGTGCATTTCATTCAGGTGCATTAGATCCTGACTAGGGAGCTAAAATAACCCATATTCAGGGCTCTTCAAAGTGATTATGCTCTGCATTTTCTGCAGAGTAGCTGTGATCAGGAGAAAGGGGTTAAATAATCCCACCAATGATCATCTTTTTTCTCACTTACTTTTTCTTGTACTTTCTTGTCATTATAATTGATGCTTTCTTGCCTGTATCTATTGTTAATAAAACAGCTTCTTTCTTTTGGTGAAGGGGAAAGGTTAGATATATGGCCTCTGGATTCCTGATGATGGACAAATATTCACACATGCTGTCTACTGCTGGCAAAATAACCCAGTGAAACTGAACATCCAAGGTATGAGGCATCTGTGTTTGAACACACTGCACAGGACATGAAACTGTCAGCCACAGTCACATGGGAAATGAATTCTTCAATAAAATATAATGTTTTATACCTATGTGTAACCACTAATGGAGCAGTGGCTTTCATTAGAATGAAAAATAATTCTGAGGTAAGACTAGAGTATTAGCTGCACATGTGAAATCCATTCTCTGCTATTCATATTCAATTTTGTGTAGGAAAGAATTGAAGCCAGAAGGGTACAAAGTGCCCCAGGAGGTCATTTAAGTGGTTAATTGATACAAACAAGGACTTCAATAGTAGAATCATCCCAAACTTTGTAAAAAGAAAGTACATGGCCATGAGAAAAGATGTTTTCTGGTCATCTTGTGACAAAAGAATGGTCCTTTTTAAAGATGTATAACACATTTTTATTTTTCAATAATGATTCTAAATTCACCGGCCTTTTCTGTGACACTAGCAGCTATTTAAAATAAAAGTTTATTCTCCTTCTTCAAGGCAAAGGTGATATTTTATCAACGAGAGAGAAAATATCTGCTTTTCAAAAGACCTCTTGCTATGGAGAAACATCTTGAAAATGGGTGTTTGGAAATGTTTCTATCATTATATGATTTTGTTGTTGAAAACAATGTGTCTCAACCACAAAAACCTTGACAGTTCTGTACTTCAAAATTTTCTAACTGGTATAAAAGTTTCCAGAAGAGAAAGTCAGTGGGTTTGATTAGTTTGTAAGAACTAATTGACATCAGAGATGCTGGGAATTTATGAGCCTAATTTCAACAAAAACCTTTGCATAATTGGTGGTTGGGATTAAAAAAATCACATTTTTTTTTAAAAGTGAAAGCCAAACACTTCTTTTTAAATGTTAATTGAATTATATTAAATGTTAATGTTTAATTTATTTTTGAAGGAGAGAGACACAGAGTGTGGGCGGGGGAGGGGCAGAGAGGGAAGGAGACACAGAATCTGAAGCAGGCTCCAGGCTCTGAGCTGTCAGCACAGAGCCCAACGCAGGGCTTGAACCCACAAACCACAAGATCATGACCTGACATGAAATCAGTTGCTTAACCAAGAGCCACCCAGGCACCCTGAAAAATCGTAATGTAGAAAGTGTCTTTTTATCCATTGGGATCTGTTGTCATAAGAGTTAGGTTTTCAGCTATGCAGCCATTAAAACCAAGTATTATATGTGAACATAGGATCCAACATGAATTTTTGTGTCATAGAATTGAAGTTTCTTAAAACAATGAATAATAAATGAATATCATTCAAAAATTTTAAATATTTTATTAATAATTTTTAATAAAGAACAAAAAGGGGCGCCCGGGTGGTTCAGTCAGTTAAGCGAACGACTTTGGCTCAGGTCATGATCTCACAGCTCTTGAGTTTGAGCCCCACATCAGGCTCAGTGCTGACAACAGCTCAGAGCCTGGAGCCTGCTTTGGATTCTGTGTCTCCCTCTCTCTCTGCCCCTCCCCTGTTCATGCTCTGTCTGTCTCTCAAATATAAGTAAACATGAAAAAAAATTTTTTAAATGAAAAGATTTTAAAATTAGTCATAAATTTAAAATATTAAAATATTTAAACTCATATAAAATGTTTGAAAGATTAAAATGTTAAATTCATATAATTTATAAATATAATTGTGAATGTAATTTATAAATAAAAAATTATTTATGGAAAGTGTAGTTAAATATTTTTACTATTAGAGATATGCAATCAAAAAAAGTTGAGAGATCACTGTTCTATACATATAACTGAGTCTCAATCCCAGATTCCCAGGAAAGAGATGATTGGTTTAGTTGGGTCAGATGTCCATCTCTGATCCAATCATCTGTGGCCCAGGGAGGAAGGTGGCATAATTACATACACATCCAGAATAGCTGGGTGGTCGGGAGTCCAGTCATAACAATTACAAGATTTCATGGGGAAGCAACATTTATTATCACATGAAATATTGTCAAATTTGTCCCCTCTCATGCATCTATCTTGCTTAATAGCAGCCTGACTCTTCTCACCTTACAACATATTTTCCCAGTCATTTTTACTGATGAATATTGTAAACTTTGACGGTGAAAATGCAAACTCAATGTAAATAGATTGTGAAGTGAAATTGTCACTTTTGCAACATTTAAGGATTTCATGAGGTTAAAGAAAATGATGTTGGAACATTGCTCAGATCACATACAAATGAAGTTTGGGAAAGTCAGATAAGTTAACAACTGAAGAGAAAACTAGTAAGGGTTATGACGTATGAGGTTATAGATGTTCAAAGCAAATGATATGAATAGCAAAGGTAGGTGTTGATATTGGTAAATTAATATGTCCTTAAGTATTCTGAGAAGTTATCCTCTTTATAATCTTACTACAAAAGTTGATCATGAAGTGAAGGAAATTATATAATGTTATTATACTCTTTTTGTTGGAAAAGTTATGTCTCCTAATATAAATATTTTAGTTGTTCAAACTCAAATATTTGAGTTCTTCAGACTTAGTATATAGTGTGCCAATTAGAACCTAATTAAAAAGTAAGATAAAACAAACTTATTTCCTTAAATTTTAATTTCATTTATTGAAGATAAAGCCCTAATCCAATGTTTCCCCCTGCTTATTTACTATGGGATTTGTTTCTTATTTGAGGATCTGATGCTCAGTTTACTGGCTATAGGGCTGACCTCCTGAGAGCTGTGGGTGGGAAGTAGTGTTTTGTACCTACCCCTTTGCACCTTCTTTAGCTAATTGCTAATCATTTGCCAATTCATACCTAATCCATCTTGAACCCTAATCCTTCACAGTCTTTCTGGGTGTCTGATTTGTTGATGTGAAAAATTAATTTGAGCCAAGCTGTTTATAAAAGACAACAACTCAAAAATTGCTCTTTTCTGAAAATAACTTTGTTCAAATAGTAGCCCTCAGTACCTAAAACCAAGAGGTGAAATAGGAGAGGTTTGGGGATTATAAACAGGGGAGCCTTTTCTGCCTCCTGTTGCCCTTTGCATAAAGACAGTTCCGCTGTCTCTTTATCTCTGCACTGTCAACTCCAATACCTTTGTGTGCCGCTGGGGTGGGATCTTTGCACACTCATGCCCACATTGACATTTTGGCCCTAACCATCCCAGAGACTAGGAATGGCAAAAAGACTTCATCTCATGCGTCAGCTCCAATCCATTGAGAGTGACTCCTGGAGAGCTACAATGAAAAGTTTTCTGGGATCATGTCTGGTTCAGCAGGAAAGACTGTATCGATTAATTAATGATGTCTGCCCTGGTCACTGGAGGTGGGGTGGTAGCATACACACCCATTCTTCCTAACTTTGTCCTAGATTGTACCATGGCAGTGAATATTTCTGCACCATGTCACAGAGGTCATTTGTTACCATTTAGTTCTTTAGTATTTACCAAGGCTCAGGGTTTACCATTAAGTTCTCATGACCTCCAGCAGGTCCTAGTGTGCATCTTGTGTATATGCCTATGACTGTGCATATAAGACTAGTATCACCATCTTGATGTACACAGAATGGCCCATTATTTCTACTTATGCTAAATACAGTTGATTTCATTAAAGGGAGTCTTCCTTTCATTAGAGAGCACCAAAGTATGAAATTGTCAAGCATCATGCTCTAGATACAACGAATATTTCAGATTTGGTTGTTCATCCTTTAAAACATACCCAGAGTAGACATTTCTGTGCAACTCAAGCTTATGGAAGATATTATCATTTTTTTTACCCTGTCACTTCCAACATGATGAGCTTTTATACCTTCTGTACTGTCAGAGGAATTTGAGCAGCTTACAGAGTTAGAAGCTTCAGGAACAATTCTGTTAGGAAAAAAAAAAAAAAAAAACAAACCCGGGGGGGAAACAGTAAGGGCTATAGACCCTTATTTTAGCCAACACACACAAGAACATTAGGAAGTAAATTTTTGCTGTGGTTTTATTGGACTCTAGTTAGCTTCACCCCTGAGCTCCAAGGTCCCTATGGGAATGAGGTGTGCCTCATCAACATGTAATCTTTTTAAAGCCTGCACTCTCCTGGGACAGTCTCAGAACGCTATTGTGGTTAAAATAATAAAGTCCATCATTTAAAAATAATTTCCAAAGGTCTCAGCCCTTCTCTTGACTTTCTTGAACTCTGAAAGGGGAGATAAGGAGACCATAGTAATATATCTTTAACATCTCCTTTTCTCTTCCATCCATTTCCCTTATTCTGAAGCAGCTCCCCTATCTCCTTTACGTCACCCTCCCACCAACAGCCCTGCACCCACCCCACCAGTTCTTGCCCTTCTGCATCCTCACCAGCACCTTTCCTCTGCATTACAAGGTCCAAAAGAGCTTATTTATTTATTTATTTATAATTTTTTTTAACGTTTATTTATATTTGAGACAGACAAAGACAGAGCATGAATGGGGGAGGGTCAGAGAGAATCTGAAACAGACAGAATCTGAAACAGGCTCTGGGCCCTGAGCTGTCAGCACAGAGCCCGATGCGGGGCTCAACTCACGGACTGCGAGATCATGACCCGAGCTGAAGTTGGACGCTTAACTGACTGAGCCACCCAGGTGCCCCGAAAAGAGCTTATTTAGCCAAGCAGGACTGGAAGGTGAGGTGAGAAGGGTCAAGACAGAATTCTCTTAAGCATCAGAGGAAGAGAAAGGTTGGGAACCAACATACATGAACTATTTCCCTCTTATCATGTACTTAATGTACATTCCTTAGAAATTCACTGTCAGGTTGTCAAATCCTGGATGATGGGAAAGAAGGCTTGGATGACACCTTTCACACTGAGCACTCTATAGTCTTTCATACCTCTCACCTGGGTCTGCCTTTGGGATGCCATTATTTCCTGCTACGTCTCTGAGGGTTAAGAGATACTGTTCTGCATACCCACCAGTCTGCTCCTGAGATGATGGCCTGTTCCCCATTGGCATTGAGGGATGTCCCCTCTAGATGGCACCTTTTGAAACAGCTGTTCTTTCCTTTCTACTCCTCTATGTCCTCTTCCAAAGTGGGTCTTGAGTTGCACATTCATTTGGTAATTTAGCTCCAGAGTCTATTTTATTACAGTGTGAGGCAATTTGGGGGTACACAAGGGGGTAAATTACAGCTATAGAACCTTACTAAGTAGTCCATCACTTTTACAGTCTCTCCTTTGTGTCATTCCTAGAGCTGCCTTTAAGCCCAACCCTGACCTCACTTTACATGCAGCCTCTCAGGTGGATTTTAATGTTTTCTCTTCTACCTTCATTTCTACCTTCTTGACTGAGTCTTCCTTTTATTAGTCTTCCCAGGAGAATTTCCCTTTGCATGCTTTTCCTTGATCTCAAATCTTTTCTTTCTTTTTAAAAACAAAACATTTCCTCATTATATATGGAAGTCAAAGATGCATGCTCACCATGGAAATTAGGAAAATACAGAAAAGTGCAAAGATAAACCATCCACTGTCATAGAAATAAACATAAAGTTTGGTGAATTTACTTTGCTTTTATGTAATTGCAAATAAGCTGAATATTCAGATCTGTATTCTTTTTCCTTATCTTTTCTTCTGATTTAGTCTATAACAACCCCTAGCAAAGCCATGATGTTGTTACTGCTTTGTTATTTGTGTGTGTATGTTTGTGTATGTACATACATGCCCACATGCACACACACACATACACACACACATACCATAACTGGTGTCTTTGGGTCAGGTGCTGAACTCTGGGACACTCTACAACCTGACACACAACATTATGTTTTGGCCTCCTTTTACTAGACAGTTATTTTGTTCTTACCTGTTCTGCCCCCCTTCTCAACCTTTATAGATATATGTGGATTCTGGTTGATTAAAGGAATTATTGTATTATGTCCAAAGCCTAACTTGATATTGGCTAACAGATAATAAGAGGGTGGTCCACTTTTCAATAATTGTGTATGGATCCACTTCCTGTGTATTTGGAATTTCAGTCTCTACTCTCCTCAGTCTTAGCTCAATTGCTTATTCCTGAGTGCCTGCAGCCTCTATCAATTGCTAGGAAACAAGGTCTGAGCACCCAAGGAGAGTTTCCTGTTATTCTTTTGTCAAATGATGGCAAGGAGATTTGATAAAAGCTGAATGAATTTTTAGTCTAGGATGTTCTGTTCTTAAGCTATAATTGCTGTTTTCCATTTAACTCTCAAAGTGATTCTGTCAAACAAAAGAAACTTTAGTCTTCATGTGTGTATTATTATTATTTCCTAAAAAATTCTCCTTTAAATGTATGATTAAAAAAAGATCTCTGCATCATTAAAGGTGATTTTCTTTTGTCTTGGAACTGGTTTTATATGAATGTCAGGGGAAAGAGGCACTTTAAAAGTGAGCCATGTGGAATGTGCTTATTCCACAAAGTGAGATACATTTGATTGCAATAAATATAAAAACCATGAAATAAACAATTAAAAATAATTTTAGAATTTAAGAATGCTGAATCAAACTCTTGGTTATTAAGGTTTATTACCTAAATGATGTCCATTTGATCTTCAAAATTTAAAATCACTGAGGTTAGCATAAGAGAGTAAGGATTAAATGGTATTTGGAGGGATTTAAGTTAGACATTAGAAGCTTTGCAGAATTCAGAGAAACCAGTATCCATGGTCACAGATGAGAGGAGCCTTATCTTGGGATCTGTTAATAAGTGAGTAGTCTGTCTCCTTGTTTTACCCTTTAAGGAATCAACATTATAATTCAGGGACGTATCTTTCTAATCAATTATGTGCCCTGCAGGGGACTATGATTCTTGGTTTTGAGTACTTTAATCTGGTGAGAGATGTTATAAGATGAATGGAAGATAAATATGGTTTCATGAGTTACATTTTTCCTGCTGTCATATATACTCCAATGAGCTAAATTACCTCCACGTATTCAAGTGGAAAAATCAGGTTCAACATGTACTACACCGAATAGCCATAGGGTATTTATCGTCTATCATATTTTCTTCCTTTGCACAAGAGAAGCAACTTGAAGTTACTGATGGATATATGCTAGAGGTCCCCATAGATCATGGATATCCCAGGGCAACAATGCATGAACTGGAATGAGAATCAGGTAGAAGGGTTGGAATGAAACTTGCTTCTATTCATTCCTTGTTTTATTGGTATTCAGTGGTGTTGGTCCGTGAGGGTATAGCTCTCTTTTTTGCCCATGTCAGAATTGGAAAGATGTAAGCTGCTCTCAAGCCTAAAAGTGTGCTGCCGAAAGTGGGTAAGGAAGCAGAATATCAGCAGGTCAGAAGGTGACTGAGTTCTGTGAGGATAGGGCCCAGGTAGGCCTTGTTCTTTGCTGTACCCCAAGTACCTAGCCTAGTTCTGTCACAGCACCGGCACTCAGTAAGTACAGTTGATCCCTTGAACAATGTGAGGGTTAGGGGCGCCAACCCTCCCCCCAGCTGAAAACCTGTGTATAACTTTTGACTTGCCCAAAACTTAACTACTAATAGCCTACTATTGACTGAAAGCCTTACCCATAACATGAAGAGTTGATCAACACATATTTTAACACATATTATATATATATAGTATATATATAAAACACAAAATATATATAAAACACATTATATATAATTATAAAAAATTATATATAATTATATATAAATATATAAATATAAATATATATTTAATTATAAATATATTATATTTAATATAATAAATTTATAGAAATAAATTATATTTAATAATATATAAAT
>NC_064807.1:53818921-53830624 GCF_023721935.1 Panthera uncia | reverse complement strand
TATATATATAAATTATATATATAAATTATATATAATATAATTATATATAATATGTTTTATATATATTATGTGTTTTATATATATATACACATTATATATATATGCTTATAGTAAAGAAAGCTAGAGAAGAAAAAGTTATTAAGAAAATTGTAAGGTGGGGCGCCTGAGTGGCTCAGTCGGTTAAGCGTCCAACTTCGGCTCAGGTCATGATCTCGCAGTCCGCGGGTTCGAGCCCCGCGTCGGGCTCTGGGCTGATGGCTCAGAGCCTGGAGCCTGCTTCCGATTCTGTGTTTCCCTCTCTCTCTGCCCCTCCCCTGTTCATGCTGTGTCTCTCTCTGTCTGAAAAATAAATAAACGTTAAAAAAAAATTTTTTTTTAAAGAAAATTGTAAGGAGAATATACACTTACAATACTGTACTGTATGTATAAAAAAAAATCTGCATGTAAGTGGACCTGTTCAAACCTGTGTTGTTTCAAGGGTCAAGTTTACTATTGAATGACTAAAAGTGTTGATCACTCCATGACCAAACTTATCCCCTTCCTTGAGTGTCCTTGCTGAATCTCTATGTAGAACCTTTAGAGATCTCTATATTAGAGCATTCAGTCTTTGCCTGGCCGACCAGAGGTGTGGCTCTACGGACTGGCTTTGGGAATACAGACAGGGGACATCTGCAGATGGTTTTAGAGGAAGCCAGGGTCAAGAACCAATCTGATTTCACTACCAATCTGAAGGGCCTGGGTGAGAGGAAACTCAGGTTGGAGGCACAGAGATGGAGCAGTGGACTAAGATTGACTAGGAGACAACCCTGGACAGACTCTTGAAGTGGTAGATGGACAGGGGGCTTTCATGAGGCAAATTCATCCTCATCCAGGATACCCAGATTCTGAGGACATAGAGTATGTTTGGGTTGAAGCTTTTTACTCATGACTTCTTGATGTGCTCATCCCTGCCCCAATCCTCTCAGGAATTTGCTTTATTTCCTGCCTCAGGCAACAAGACCCAGGGAGTCCCCCAGGAATCCAAATAAGGTTCAGACTTTACTTTCCCAAGCAGAGCAGCAAATTCTAGAATTGACTATGGCTTCAGCAGTTACCATCAAAATGTTGCTTCAGTAATTCTAGCTCCCCAGGACTCCCAGAAGGCTTGGGATTGAAGCCAACAGTCACAGGCTGAGCCCTCCAGGAAGCAGGTTTGTTGTTATTACTAACTCTTGGGATTCATAAGCTGATCCCCACAGCTTTTCCCCTTGATGGCTTCTGAGGGCATGGGGGTAAAGACTTCATGCTAGATAGTCTTACCTTAGGCTCCGTGAAGGCAGCACTCACAGAGCCTTTGAGCTTTTAAAGAATTGCCATTTTTGATGCCAAGTGTATCACTTGAATACAAGGAGTTTAACAGAATTAGCAGCAGTCTTCTTTGTCTGATGCAAGATGGTTTTTAACCTACAATATTTTTAGGATCCTGCCAGTGTATCCTCAGGCTCCTTGAGGCAATTAAACCAGGCCCATGGCAATATGCAGACTGCCTTGCCTACTTCGCCAGAGTTTGAGTTTTTTAAGAGCACTTTCTCATCCTGTCTGGAAGAGATGGGGTGCAGAGAGAGAAAGCTTTCAGTGGGGGTCCTTTTGAATTTTTAGTTACATACTATCTTTGGCTATAGGCCACGTTGGCAATGTTGTGACAGAGCCCAAGTACTCCCCAGCAACTTCATTTTCATCCAAACCAGCAAGGTTCAACTCAGTGGGCAAATCCAGTAACTAGAAGAAACTACATAAACTGTTAAGCCACAGGGAGCAACCTTACTAAAAGGTATCTTGTTGACCCACATGGAGAAATTTTGGCAATGGAAGACTCAGGACCTTTTTAAGCTTTTCGTAGAACCTCCTAGAGACTTCATCACTTATGCCAAACATATTAAAATGTACCCACATCTCAATTAAATGTAAAAATTTCCATAAAGTATTGAAAGGATTTTTATAATTTTGCTTTTGAAATTATTTGCTTATGAATGACTTATTAAATTTACAATTGACTATGTCTTATCACTCATTGTGCCTACTCAGAAATTCTTGTAAAACAAGAGAATCTAATCCACAATTTATTTGCATATGTAATGAAATTTTTTATGAATTATAAATTTAACAACAAAGTTGACATAATGTTACATTTTGTAGGCAGTTAATTAAATGCTTATTAATTTCAGTTTGCTTTTCTGTAGCTTGGAGCCAATTCATTTTTTATTTTTTTTGTTATTTTGTTTTTATTTTTTACAGGCCCCTGGAAAGCTGTGGGCCTCAGGCACAGGACCTTTTGGTTCAATGGATAAAGTAGCCCTGAGGGAATGATTCTAACGTTTGGCTCAGAAATAAAGTTTTAAGGGTACAGGATTGTTGTTTCAAAGGTTAGCTCTGTCATGTCAAAGAGGAATAAGACAAATTCTGTGGTACTCCATAGGATGGGAGTGAGTAAATCTTCACAACAGCACATCAAAGAGGCTGTCCTAGGAGATATGGGACCTGGAAGTGTTCAGCATGAGCTGGAAGATCTTTTCGTAGAGGCTGCGAGGATGGAGAGGGTCAAGGGGTTAGGGTGAGAGGATTTGACTTTAAGTCCCTGTGCCAGTCATTACCTGTGTGACTTTGAGCAAGTCACTTAATCTCTTTGTATTTTTGTTTCTTCATCTGTAAAAAGGAATAATATTTATTTCATCTGTTATTGTCCCTCACCTATTAAGTGGAGATGTATTCCTGCTTCACTTATCACAAAGGTTTGCTGAAGATCAAAATGAGATAATTTCAAACTTTTAGACAAGGTTATAAATTCCATACAAATGTTAAGCTTCATTCAAATGTTAGTTAGAATTATAAATCCAATTCTAGGATACAAATGGAACACCTAGTAGGATGGGAAGGAATCTTCAAAATGAGTCATTTAAAATTTGTTATTCCTACTGACAATAATCTTAGCATAAAAGTAGAAGAAGGGGTTCATGGGTGGCTCAGTTGGTTAAACATCTGACTACTCTTGATTTCTGCTCAAGTAATGAAAATGCTAAAGAAAAATGCCAGGAACAGATTGCCAAGAGAAGGAGGCTGTCTTCTCTGAGAATTTGTACCTGCAAGTCTGCATCTAGTGAAAAAATGAGATTTTTCTAAGAGTAACAAATAAGATCAGACATCAAAAAACAAAACAAAACTTAAAACACGTTGGAGAACCCAGTCCTACTTATATACAGTAAGTCAAAGCTCTATAAAGGTAACCTAATATGCACTTTGAGTTTTAGAAATGAAAAGATTAGAATTAACAGGATTAGAGCTAAAAGATACTGGACATTGAGTCCCAAACTCTTATTTTATGCATAGAAAGATGATGTATAAAGTAATTGAGTGACTTGCAAAATGATTTCAACTTATTTAATACCCTGCCTGGTTTCATAAAGAATTTCAAGTGGATTATAAGAATAGGTACAATGAAATAGGAAAATCTAAAGTACAACCAATGCCGTGACCATGGAAAATAAGATGAAGTATAATGACCAAAGGAAAGGGAAAATGGACTTATGGTGGTAATATATAACTTTCATAGAGTTATTAAAAATTAACAATAAGTTTGGCTGAGTTTGCTCGTTAGCCAAAGCAAAACTGGAAATCAAGCCAGTGATGGAACCAGCATCAGAACCCCACCTTAGACCGGTTTGTTTTTTGTTCCATTTAAAAATTGTTTTTTATTGAATTTATTTCTTTAGGTTTTAAAATATTTTTTGTTTGGCATTCTCTTTCTTCTCTCCATTGGTTCAGTCTGTGGGGATGGCCTTTGTGAGGAGAGTGAGATCTGCTCCATGTGTCTAGCTGACTATAGGAAATGTCTACTTCCTGTAGATGCCTGGATGATGATTACCCTTCTAATCTGCTTGGTCTCTACTGCCTCTGCCTTGACCATTCTGGTAAGAATCAACCAACATCTCATGACAAGTTTTCCTTGGTTATTTGCTCTTTATGTCTATTATTCTCTGTCAGGATTTGATATCTATCTTCTCAGAGTTCCCTATTGTCAAGAGTCTTTGAAGTTATATAATCCATCCCCATTACCTAAAAATGAGGAAACTGAGATCCAGGTATGTTAAGTGTCTTGCCCAAGGCCATGTAGCAGCAACTAACCTTTACTGACTGTCTACATATGTCTTATTTCTCACAGCAAACCCTGATAAGTAACTATGATCCTTTTTTACGGATGAAGAAAATGAAGCACAAAAGGTGAAGTGCTTTGCCCAAGGTCACAAGAGTAATCAAGGGAGCTAGGATTTGAACCCAGTCTGTCTAGTTTCCAAGTTTATTTCTTTGTACAACCTCCCACCCAGGGTTGCCTCTTAAGATGATGACAGAGCTTGCATTGAATCCAGTTCTCTGTGAGTCTCATGCTCTTTCTGTCACATTTTAGAGAAGACAGTATTGGACCTTAAATTCCCCTTAGGCTGAAGAGGTGTGCAAGACTAGTCTTGGAATTTGGAAAGGTCTGCACTGAACTTGAATATCACTGAGCTTGATTATCACTGTCTGGCCCTGTTTTTTGGGGATTGTTTCTTTGGCCAATGGAATCAGTCTTTACAGAAATTTCTGTTTTTCAAATGGAGTCTTTGGTGGCCTAAAGCAAATGATTTATATGTATGGTTCTCAGCCATGCTATTAAGATGCACTGGTATGGGATAATGAGTCGTGAGGTGCCAGTAATTAATAATAGTTAAACTAATCTGAGACTGGTGCACCTAGGGATTGCAGAGTTGGCAGCTGGGGCTTCTTTGCCTCTCTCAGAGTCTCTGTGAAGGGACCAGGGCATGCAGTACATTCTGTATTGAGGGCATTATAGCTAAATGGTCCCAATACTATATCTGCCTCAAGCAGTGAACTTTAATGAGTATATCTTTCCACATTGTGTAGAGCACTGTACTTTCCTATTCTTATTTTACAAAAGGCAGAATATGTTTAATGGGAGAGAGCAGAGCAAGTGATGTTAAAAGGACAACACATACACACATCTATATCAATGATTGTCAGTTAATTGGTTACTTGAATCTTTGTTGACACTTGATATTATGCAGATAAGGGGATAATCGCCTTATGGTTCAGTCCAACATGGAATCCAATTCAATGCATAACAGACCAGCAAATAATAATTACAAACAAATCGAAGCATTCTTGTTTTTCCTGAAAATGCAGGGCTTCTTAAAAATCCTATTTTTTCCATTTCAAAGTATCTCCCCAACACTGTAGCTGCTCCAAAGTTTCTTTTCTCCCAGTATAAGCTACTGCCCAGGTCTTTACCCAGCTGAACCTGCATAAAGTTGCTTATCTCTTCATTCTCCCTTCTTTGTTCAGCTCTTCATTATATAGGTCAGTGTAGCTTTTTGGAAACTTTAATTTTCCTTCTCCCCCATTATCTTGGTTCTGTGCAATAAAGGTCTAGGAATGGATCAGGAAATTAAGGTAACTTTCCTCCTTACATGGGAGTGGGGGAGTGGTTTGGGGAAGACACTGGGGCTACTTCTGCATTTTATTTGTCCCCTGCCAAATCAACTTCACATGCATCCACTGTAGCAAATTTAACATCTCAAATTTTTACCAGCTCATGGTGAAATGTGTGGGCTCCTCCTGTCACTTGGTGTGTTATCTATAAAACTGACAACAAAACTATTATTAGGAAGTCTCAGTTACCCCCAAAACCTATATAGTATATTCTAAAAGTCAATGGTTTGGCATTTTCTATTGTTTTGGATTGTGGATGCTGATGTTTTCCTCCCTGGGATAGATAACAGAGCTTGTTGACATGGAGGCAAAGTGTGTATGGGGGTGTGTGTGACAGGAATAGTTCCTTGGAGCTTTAATAAGAGAATGGAAAGGAATTCACAAGATTGCTAAAGAATGATTATAGAGAAGTAGGGACAAATAGGAGGAAGAATAGCAATAGCTTTTGAAGGGCTAGAAAACAGAATAGTTTATTTTGAAGCCAGAAAATACAATCTGTCAAAATGAAAGATTGTGATAAATCTGAAATAAAGTCATGTGATATTTAAAAATTATATTGAATTCTCAATTTTTTTGTTCTCATTTATATGGCTTTTTAATTTAAATCCTTCTTAAATCCATTGTGATTGACTATGCTAATGGATACTGATGAAGTTTTGGGGTGATGGGGGATTTGTGGGGTCTGGAGCTGACGACCAAGAAAGAATTCTTAAAGACGTCTTTGGTGCAAAAAGGTGATTTTATTAAAGCATGGGGACAGGACCCAATGGCAGGAAGAGCTGCACTGTAAGTGTGGGGGGTGACCGTTTTATGTCCGGGGAGATAAAGTCAAGAGGGAATTTGCAAAGAGACTTTCACATGCTAAAGACTTACTGGAGGCCTAGCTGTTGTCAAGCTAAGGTTGTTTTTCCCTCTAGCAAGGTATTAACATTGAGACAGCTAGGGAGTTCTTGGACTTGAGGCTATTGATGGGGTTGCCTTTTTCTGGTCAACTGGTGGAGACTCTTATCAGTTTAACCATTTGTTTTTTGTCCTTTCTTGTTTTTGGGTAGCCAGGAGTGTCCAAGGAATACCATACATGTCTCACCTGGGAGGGGGTGGGTGGGTGCTAGTTTGTATTTTGCCCTCGTACCATCATCTTATTGGTAGTCTTACTATTGCAAATGATGAATAATTAAGTATTGATTTTGTGCTGAATTTTACAGTTTTGATTAATTTTTACTGTAAAACATTTCAATCATATTTCAATTTTTTTTTAGTTGTTTAGGTATCTTTTCTTTTGAAAAGTGGTTTCAAAAGATGTTTTTGGATAAAAGTTGGAGAGTAGATTTCACTCACATCACACAAAGTTTGTAAACAGCCAGAATCAGGGTTTTCCCCCCATGTCTCTCATAACTCATGTTCACAAATGTGGATCAAAATTGGCTGACATTAGAGTAGTTAGGATCTTACTGCCTAGGTTCATGCCATTTGGTTCTGATAGTCTGGTGCCTCTGGTTCTTAGGCCAAACTCACAGGGGGTACCTGGAGATTACCATGATTTAGACAAAGAGGAGAGTTGGGCCAGTGAGTATTTAATTCACCTTCTGAGAAATGCTGACTGGTGGTTAAGATGAGCGAAAGATCACATTTATGTCACACTTCTAACTTTTGCAAGGACACTGTTGAAGGTTATAGATCTTGTTCTCTCTCTCTCTTTTTTTATAGTAACACACACACAAAATAAAAAATAGAAAAAAAAACCCAGGAGAAATGGACAAAAGATAAAATCTCCCTTTGGAGGCTGATGAAAATTGTCAGATTAGATGGGCTCTTTGGGAATCATTACTTCTTATAATGCTCTGCAAATACCCAGAGAGCACAGGAAATCACATGTCAAGGTCACTCTGCTCAGCAGAAAATTTCCCTAATACCACATAATAATGAGCAAAACGAATGCAAATGAGGTTTTGACCACCAGCCCACCTCATTAGGACTATCTGTGCTCCAGCTCTACTTTTCCTACTTTTTCTGGGAGGTGTGTAGACTTAGTTCAAAGGGCCCAGCACTTTTGACAATGATGGTTGGTGCTTTTCTGCTGAAATTCTGTTGGCTTAAGCAACCAGATTCAGGATTGGTGCCTCCAGGTTAGAGCTTCCCCTCTGTCCCTCGATCCACACCCCCACCCCAGTGGGTCTCCTCCCCCCGCCCTTCCCCAAAGGCAGATCAGATTTCCCCTTGGGATCATGGAAACCTGTTGTACCTAGAAAACCAAAACAGTGAGGGCTCTGACATTTCAGGCACAAATTCTGTCTTGATATTCAGAATGATCATGTCCCCAGTTATCTTTGGAAAGATAATCAGGCTCCTAGCTAAGATGGAAGAAAAATACTATCCCAGATTCATATGCAAAACAGAGTGATTGGAGTGCCTCTAAAAGATAAACTAGTTGAGTTTTTACCAAGGAAAGTCATTAGTCAGTATTTCCAGGTTATTTTACCCTATATTCTTATGGACAAGAAAGGGAACTCATATTCAGTAGGTGACTACTTTGTACCAGGTGCTGTGCTAGATGCTTCATGTATGCATTTTAACCCATAGCACAACCCTATCAGAGGGTGTCATGGGGTATCATTGTCCCCTTTTAGAAAGAAGAAACTGAGGCTCAGAAGTTGTCACTTGCTCAGGAACTTACAGTTGGAGTTGTGGAGTTGAAATTCTAACCACCTCTGACCTTAAAGCCTTATTCTCTCTTAAGAGGTTCTTTCTGGAAAAAAAATATAAATAAATAAATAAATAAATAAATAAATAAATAAATAAATAAATTTTAAAAAGTAAAAATTGTAAAATATACCATTGGTCACTTTGGTGCTGCCTGGTGTCCTTCCAGAGCTGTCTGTTTAGCTAGGAACTAACTCTTTAGGTAACAGTTGGAAACCTCACTGGAGTTATTGAAAGGGATGTTGGTTAATCAAATGTTTACTCTGTTGTAGAAGGTATTTGTGCATCTGATAAGCCAGTATGTGCCAGTAGTGGTTTGTGTATTGCCGATGAGAAATTAAAAACAAAAAAACAAAAAAACACAAACCTTAACAGTTGTGTATTTATTTTAATGCATATTAGAAAAACAATAGCCAGAAGGCAGCTTGTGATTTCATAGATATTGTTTAGACATGGTTAAAGAAAATAAATAAGCTATTTTACAGAAATACATGAAGTAGGTAATAGTGGCCCCAGATAAAAAATTGTGATGGTAGCATGTGTCTGATGATGTTTGGGAATCATCACAATTAGGAATGACCAAATAATGTTAATGTTTCTCCCAACACTGAGGGACAGTGAGCCTAAGTAGCCTGTGGTCACTGTGTAATTACCCAGAGATTATGTTCTACAAAATAGAATCCCTAACTAGCTTTGTCTGCTACCCAGCCCATTCTTGGGGCACCACATTCCACTGCCAGCTCATATGAAAGCAGGGAATTCAAATTAATTTGAGCCTTAGCCTACCCAAAATCTAATTATGCAGAAAAATGTAATACAATAAAAATGAAAGAAAAGGATTTTTAGATGGCCCAACATTTGGGATTCTGAGGATGATGGTTATTATAAATAACTGTATAAATGGCATCTGTTTGCCAAGAAACTGTACCTCTTTTTAATTCATTTTAGGCAGTGACAGAAAATTATTTGAACTCAGGTTCCAGTCCAGTCCCAGTTCCATCATCAACCAGGTGTGTGATCTTAGGGTGGGGGTGGGAGGCTTGTTTTTAAAGATACTTTCCCTCTCCAGAGCTTTGTGAACAACAGGTCATACCTATGCTTCAATGTGTTTTGATGACTTATTGGTTTTCAGAGAAGCCCTCTGATTTGAAAACAAATCAGGAACTCAGAGCTACATTTTGGGTAGCATCTGGGTAGGAGGCAGCTAAGAAATACTCAAGTTAGGATTGGGTTAGGCAGTAATGTTTAAATGATTTAGGAGACAGGAATATACGTTTACTGAACACTAAGTCTATTCAAGGCACTTTGTATCCTACCTCACTGAATCCTCAAAATCATTTTTATGGATAAGGAGATTGAGACTAATACAAATATTGAACGATTACATTGTATACCTGAAACTAATATAATGTCATGTCAGTTATATCTCAATTAAAAAAAAGAAGAAAGAATGGGGGGTGGGAGGGAGGGGAGAGTGGGTGATGGGTATTGAGGAGTGGACCTGTTGGAAAAAAAAACATTAAAAAATTTTAAAATAAAAAAAAAAGAAAGAGAGAAAGAAAATTGAGACTCAGTTTAAGAAACTTGCATAAGGTCACCCATCTCCTAAATGGCAGACTTGAGACTGAATTCAAGTCTGATGGGTGGTAATCACTATGCTTTATTTCCTCTTAAGGTTTTAAATAGGCATGGGAGTGCAACCTGCAGATCTGGGTTCAGAATCCTGTAAGTTTAGTGCAGGGGACGAAAAGCAGTCAGCTGTGGAAGACCTTTTAAGCAGGCTGAACTCAACATTGGCAGAAAGGGGTGACTGATGAGGAAGAATAGATGGGTCATGTTTTTCCTGGTAGACTTGCTGGATTTAAGGGTCCATGGGCTCAGCACAGGCTTGGGGAACAAGTGCCTGTGCTCAGTCAAACTGGCACAGGTGGCAGCAGGAGAGCCTGGGGATCCAGGTATGATGTGACCAGACATCTGAGGTAAAGCCTAGATTGCAGATGGCAGAGTCTTGGGCCCAGAAGCCCCAGGGAGTCCACATCAGTCGAAGGCCTGCCCTGCTTGCTTCTTAGCAATTCTTAGGAGAATTCTGCATGTGGGAGTGATTGGGATCTAGAGACCCTGGTTTGGTCTGAATGGCTTTCTAACTGATTGGCTATGGAAGGTGGCTTCATTCTTTCTCTATTTCTGTCTCTTGGTTAAGAGCTCAGAATCCAAGTCACATGGACCCAGAGTAAATTTTTCACTAGTTGTGTGATCTTAGGCAAGTTACTTACTTGCTATCAGTTTTAGTCTATTCAACAGTAAAATGAGGATAATAATGGTGTCTTTTTATAGGGTTGTTATGCAGATTAAATGAGATAATATAGGTAAAGCACAGTGACTGGCTCAATAAATGTAATTATTGTTCTTATTACATGATAATACTTATGTGGGATTTAGTCTTTCCACTACCCAGTGACTTGGACTATGTATAGCCAGATATTTCATTTTAATCAACAGTACCATACCATTATTTGAGTTTAATCATATGTCAGTTTCAGTCTAAGTTCTTGTTCAGAATTCTTAAAGATTTGAGGAAATTATTATGATTATAAAATAGCCAAATCCCCGCATTCTCCTAATCCACTTGTTCTCCTCCTCTGGACCATCTCACAGTTCAGAAATGGACAAGGCCTCCATTGCTCTGGGCTATGTCTCATCTCTTAGAGGACAAAGGCCTCCCCTTGTGTCTCCACATACAAATTGCCCTGTAGGCCCCTTCTTGTTGCCTGCCTGAATTTCCAGGGAGCATGGAGGGTTATTCATAGTGGCTCTGACCATGTGCCTGAGGACATAGATATATTTTTAGTGTCTTCTCCCTAGAGTCTGGCTGAAAAGGTCATGCCTATCTTTTTATGCCTAATGTCAGCTTCTGAATAAACAGGGTGAACTCATTTCTGTTAAAAGGGCCCAAGCAATGTCAGGTTGTTGGTTCCCCCCAACCCATTTGGAATGTGATTTTGCTATTGACATGTAAGGAAAGTGCTTTGTAAACCCCAAAGCAGTTTATAGAAGTTCTTGTGAAGGAGGAGAGTGAGGGTGTCAAAGAGTGCCCTGGAGAGGAGGGGTTAGGTAAACTGAGGTAGCTACAGAGGGGCTGAACTAGGACCATTGAGAGATAAATATAGGGAGAGGTTTTGGGTACCATGTTTTCTACTTACCAGAGCTGTGTAGGTATGGAGCAGCACATTGACGGGGAGGGCGTCGCCCTTGCATGTATTCACTGAAGCAAAGACTGGAAAGCCTCAACCAGGATGTTGGTGGCTGGAGTCCTGTGAGAGCAGGTGACTGGATGAGATGGACTGAGGGCCCTTCCACTGCTGAGATTCAGTGATTCTGGAGCACTGAGGGTGAGAGCTTTTCTGCATGTTGGGTCTGGACACTGAATAAAGTGGATACTAAAATATATATATATATATATATATATATATATATATATATATA
>NC_064807.1:53545234-53818521 GCF_023721935.1 Panthera uncia | reverse complement strand
AAAAAAAAAAATAAAGAAGGTCACTTTCAGAAAGATAGTACTAATTAAAAGCCATGCCACTGAAAGAAAGAAAATGACAATAATAATTCTAATATGAATATAGATATGTTTATTGTATGCTGAGGTTAGGTACTTTACACACGTTGACTCACTTAATCTTCACAACAAAACTGTGAGATTTCCATCATTAATCTCATTTTCAGATGAGGAAACAGGCTTTGTGTGATGAAGTAATTTTCTCAAAATCATGTAGCTTATTGACAGCATTTGACCTCAAAGCCTATGTTTTTCCTGTTACCCCACTAGCTATGAACAGAGGGAAAACTGGGTGGGCTTCTGGAGATCTTGAAAGCCTGGGACATGAGACATGAAAAGCCAAAGGGATAAAGGAAAGGTTCAGCTTGTTACCTACTTCCTTGGCCATTCTGGCCCCCGTGATGTGTTCCATTTTAAATGACTTGATCTTTATTTTTTCCTGGGAGCTCCGGGAGAAAAAAAAACTTACCTGATAAAAAGATGCAAATGGGAATAAATGCCTTTTTCAGTACAAGGGAAAGGTATTCCTTTAGAAATTAATTTTTAGTGTAAAAAATTTGGGCAAATATTATTAAAAATTAAAGTACAGTATTAATGTCTGCCAAAAAACTGAGCTGCATTGAGTGACCTATAAACTTTTTTTTTTTAGTTTTTTTTTTAAAGTTTATTTATTTATTTTGAGAGAGAGAGAGAGTGAGAATGCACACGTGCAAGTGTGGGAGGGACAGAGAGAGAGGGAGAGAGAATCCCAAGCAGCCTCCCCATCGCCAGCATACAGCCTGACATGGGACTTGATCTCACAAACTGTGAGATCATGACCTGGGTCGAAATCAAGGTTGGATGCTCAACTGACTGAGCCACCCAGGCACCCCTGGTTTATTTAGGTTTTAAAAAATTTCTTTCCTTAAGTCAATTTTGGTAAGTAATATTTTTATAAGAGTATCATTTAAAAATGTATTTGCATAAAGTTGTATATTTCTTATTATTTTTAATATTTATTTCTTCTGGAGTTATGTCCTCTTTTTCATTTCTGATATTTTTTTTTTTACTTTTCTTCTATCTATCTATCTATCTATCTATTATCTATCTACCTATCTATATATCATATAATTGACATGTAACATTATATTATTTTCAGGTGTACAACATAGTAATTTGATATTTTTATATATTACAAAATGGTCACCACAAGTTTAACACCCATCACCTTGCATAGTTACAAACATTTTTTTCCTTATGATGAGACCTTTTAAAATCTACTCTCTTAGCAACTTTCAAATATGCAATATAGTATTATTAACTATAGACATCATGCTGTGTATTACGTCCCCATAACTAATTTATTTTATAACTGGAAGTTTGTGTCTTTTGACCCCCTTCACTCCTATCCCCTATCCACTGTCTCTGGCAACCACAAATCTGATCTCTGTATCTATGAGCTTGTGTGTTTTTTGTTTTTAGATTCCACATATAAGTGAAATCATACAGTATCTTTCTCTGACTTAATTTTACTTAGCCTAATGTCCTCGAGGTCCATCCACATTGTCGCAATGGCAAGATTTCCTTCTTTTTTATGGCCAAATAATAATCCAGTGTGTGTGTGGTGTGTGTGTGTGGACCAAATTTTCTTTATCCGTTCATCCATCAATGGACACTTAGGTTGTTTCCATATCTTAGATATTATAAATAATGCTACAATGAACATGGAGGTGCCAATATCTTTTTGAGTTAGTGTTTTTCATTTTCTTTGGATAAATACTGAGAAGCGGAATTCCTGGATCATAGAGTAGTTCTATTTTTAAATTTTTGAGGAACATCCAACTGTTTTCCATAGTGGCCATACCAATTTACATTTGCACCAATTTATGTTCCCACCAACAGTGCTCAAGTGTTTTCTTTTCTCCACATCCTTGCCAACACTTATTTCTTGGCTTTTTGATATGAGCTGTTCTGACTGGTATGAGGTGGTATCTCACTGTGGTTTTGATTTGTATTTTCCTGATGATTAGTGATGTTGAACATCTTTTCATGTACCTTTTGGACCATATGTATGCCTTTGGAAAACTATCTGTTCATATCTTCTGCCCATTTTTTTAGTTGGATTGTTTGTGTGTTTTTGTTATTGAGTTGTATGAGTTCTATTTATATTTTGGATATGTATGTCTTATCAGATACATGATTTGCAAATATTTTTTCTCATTAGTAGATTCCTCTTCATTTTGTTGATGGTTTCCTTTGCTGTGTAGACCCATGTCTTTTTTTAATCAGGAATTTCATTTGTCTGCTATAATGGTTACGCAAAATAGGACTAGGGGTGCCTGGCTGGCTCAGTCGGTTAAGTATTCAACTTCAGCTCAGGTCATGATCTCACAGTTTGTGAGATTGAGCCCCATGTCTGGCTCCGTGCTGACAGCTCAGAGCCCTGAGCCTGCTTCAGATTCTGTGTCTCCCTCTCTCTCTGCCCCTCTCCTGCTCACACTCTGTCTCTCTCTCTCAAAAATAAATAAAGATAAAAAGAATTTTTAAAAAAAAGCAAAATAGGACTAAAATAAAATTATTTTCATCCTCCCCCCAATTTCAATAATAGATTCATTTCACTGGATCTTAACCTGTCAGATTCCTTTTGGCATATTAGAAAACTGAGGGGTAATTAAGTGACTTGCCTACATTTTATAGGGGATGAGCAGCAGGGCCCAGACCTAAACCTTCTGGCTCCTGATATATTGCTCTTTCTGGTAAACCAGATTGCTCCTGCTGTGGGCATTAAGAAAGCTATGAAAACCAGGGTACTGAGCTGAGCAGAAGTAACATACAGCCAAGAAGGCAGCCTTTAGGCATAAGCCCTTCCTCTCTGGTAAGGCGCTTGTATGTTGTAGATGCTCTGCAGATTTTTCTTGAATTAAACAAAGTAATCCTGTCAGTGCCTGGCACCAAGTTAGTACTCCATAAATGGTTATTGAATGAAAGCAACACAACCTTTAACGGCTTAATGGAATTGACCATCAAAGTTCAGGACACATGAAAATGCCCATGGCTTATTTTCATATTTTCTACTCCTATAATTGTGGGTAGTTTCAACCCTGGGATGGTAGCAAGGCTTCCTGCATGCTCTGAGGACTCTGGTCTTAACCTCCATTCTGGGCTTGAATGAAGATGAATTTTTCTTTTCTTTTTTTTTAAAAAAATGTTTATTTTGAGAGAGAAAGAGAGAAAGGGAGAGAGAGTGTGAGTGGGTAGGGGCAGAGAGAGAGGGAGAGAGACAATCTCAAGCAGGCTCCATGCTGTCCTCACAGAGCCTGATGCAGGGCTTGATCTAATGAACTGTGAGATCATGACCTGAGCCAAAATCAAGAGTGAGATGCTCAACTGACGGAGGCACCCAGGCACCCTGAAGATGAATTTTTCTGAGGATGCTTCCTAAAAACAAGGGTATTAAGCCCAATAAGAGCTCTGGTCATCCAGGTTGAGTCATTAGTAGACAACAAGCTGGCACTATCCCTGGCATGGGAGCCATGCAGTCTCCTTTTGTGATTAACCTACTGTAGCTTAGTGATGATCAGCAGAACTTCCAGTCCAGGGAGTGGCTAGACTCCAAACCCAGATCCTTGGAAGCTTCTAATTGGGCTCCACCTGTCAGGAGGTAATAGAGAGAGACTTACTGATATTTTTGAAGTGCAACTTTTTGATAAGGTAAATAGCATGTCAGAGCCCTCTCATTTTGCAGCCCAGTCTACAGCAGGGTTATGAAAGGTATTTATAGCTTTCATAACTATGCTCTTACTCCTTCCTTATTGCCAAATAATCCTCCTCTGATTTTGTCTGTGAATCACCCAGGACTTGGAGTCATTGTGATTGGCTATGAGAGGGGCTTCAGTCATCCTAAAGATTCCTAGATAGCTTGGGAGAAAATGATAGGATGTAAAAGAGCTGTTTTCTTCTACACACACACACACACACACACACACACTTCTTGGTTTGGGGACTTGGTGAAAGAAGTGTTAGTAGATGGAATGATATTTAGATTTTTATTTTGTGCCAGGAGTGCTAAGAAAAGATTACTGATGTCAAGTGAACAGTTCTAGGAGTAGAGTGAGTGGTCACAGCTAGAAGCTCTATCAGCCTTTGAAGATGTAGAGACATTTACATCCCTGTATCTCTCAGTGAGGGAGACAAGATGCCAGGCACAGAATAGTTTTAAGGAGCCCTGATTTTGCAGTTAGGCTAATTCAGTTCAAATTATGCCTCTGTTGCTCATTAGGTGGATGACATCGAAATCCCGTAACTTTTGAGCTTTAGTTTTCACATTTGTTTTATAGGGCTGATGGTCTAAGTACTTCACTGGATTGTAGTACATTCTAAGTGTATAGATGGTGGCAACATTATTATGAATTCTAGTACTAACTAGCTGTGCAAACTTAAGCAAGTCTTAACTTGTTTGGGTCTCAGTTTCTATATTCAAAAGGCATTAGAGTAGATGATTCTTTATGTCAGTCAGTGTCCAGTCAGGAGATAGAAACCATGTCAGTTATTTTAACAGAGAAATTACTATAAGTAATTTTTAACCAGGTAGTAGAGAACTGGAAAAACAGTGAACACAGCGGTAGCAACTGCAGAAAGCAGCTATCACCCTTAAGGCTGGGGGAAGAGAGGGAAGAAGTTGAGACTGTTAAAACTTAGAAGGTTAGAGATAGAGACCATGCTTCTCAGTTCCAGTAGGTCCTGGTATTTCTGGGGAGGGGAGGGTGGTACAATGTGGCTGGTGCTGAGAAAATTGCAAACAGAATCTCTGTGCTATAGGAATAAGCTGCTGAGGACCTGCTGATCTAATGGGAAGCAGGCAGGAAGTCGTAGGCTAACCCTCCCTTTTTTAGGTCTTCCTCTAGCACACTGTCCCCCACAACCTCCGTTGGAAAAGCCTCACCGGAAGCAACTGGCAATAAAGAAGTGGGTGTGTGCAGGTCTCATCCCTAGCATCACAAAGCTGAATGTGAAAGGGTGGGCTTAGAGCTGAGAGGCATCAGCTTAATAACTGGTATAATCTTTTTTTTTTAATTTTTAAAATGTTTTTATTTATTTTTGAGAGAGAGAGACAGAGTGAGTGGGAGAGGGGCAGAGAGAGAGAGGGAGACACAGAATCTGAAGCAGGCTCCAGGCACTGAGCCGTCAGCACAGAGCCCGACATAGGGCTCGAACTCACGAGCTGTGAGATCATGACCTGAGCCAAAGTTGGATGCTCAACCGACTGAAGCTACCCAGGCATCCCACTGGTATAATCTTTAAGGTTCCTTCCAGGCTAGAGTCTGTGGGTCAGTCTGAAGCCCATGAAGAACTCTGTGGGTTCTTGGAGAGTCAACATGGTGTGGTAGAATGACAATGAGTTTTGTAGTTGTACAGATTTGGATTGGAAACCTATCTCTCTTACCAGCTATGGGATGTTGGGCAAGTTACTTGGAATTTCTCTGAGCCTTGTTTCCTCCTCTGTAAAATGATGATATCAAAACCTATCTCACAGGGTTATTGTGATAACTAATAAGAATAAGCCTGTAAAGTGCCAGGTGGGGGTAGCTATTATTATTACTAAGGATACTTGTTTAATGAGTGTCGGCTGATTGGTTTGTTCCCTTTGTTGGTTGCACAAACTGATGTCACTGTTTCGTTTCTTCCACTCAGATGTGGCTTGCTGGGCCATGATGGGGAGCCTGGGCAGTGGGTCAGTGGGGCCAAGGAATCCTATGGTACCTGGGACCCCAGGGACAACATTTGTGTACTTGTAGGAAGCAGTACTTCACCCAGACTGGGATTTAGTAAGCTGGTTCCTGAGGGTGTGTTCAGTGCCAGGCAGGGACATGTACCCATTATTGTGCTAAGCTTGAGCTACAGCCGGTAGGCTCCTTGGATGCTATTCAAGTCAGCGGCAACAACTTGGTTTCCTAGGCAATAACTGCAGACTAGGAGAATCATTTATAATCTTTTCTTTCCAGTCATCATAGTTGATGTCCTCTTATTTTTTCTAGGTGAGCTCTTAGACTAGAAATAATAAATGTAGAATATTCATATTATTGATGCATTAATAACTAATATTTATTAAGGACCCACTTTGTGCCAACTATTGTGCAAGTCCCTTTATGTGCATTACCCCTAATCTTGAATCCTACAAGGTCATTTTTATTTCCCCAATGTTATCTACAGGGAAACTGAGGCACAGACTGGTAAATAAACTTGCCCAGGGCTTTCAAAAAGTATAAAGTGGAGCCAAAATTAAAACCTAAGTTTCTTGGATTCTTTTTTTTTAGTTTTTATTTATTTTTATTTTTTTTAATGTTTATTTCTTTATTTTGAGAAAGAGAGAGAGAGAGAGTATGTTCAGGGGGAGGAACAGAGAGGGAGAGAGTCCCAAGCAGGCTCCATGCTGAGCCCAATGCAGGGCTCCATCTCAACGAACCATGATATCATGACCTGAGCTGAAATCAAGAATCTGACACTTAACTGACTGAGCCACCCAAAGCGCCCTGAAGTTTGTTGAATTCTAAGCACATTCCTTTACTATTAAGCCAGACATTTCCTAGTGCTGGTTAAAAGTAGCACAAATTTCACTTAGAAAATATCTGGATTTCTGGGCCACATAGTGGTAGATTACTCAGTAGAGCCCCTAGTACACTTCCTTCCAACTTTCCATTGTAATAACAATTATAATGGTTTAATGGCATTTGATTAACAGCCCCTGATGCATCTTTACCCAGCTTCTCAAGAAAATACCTAAAAAACAAAAGGATGAATACTCAAAATGCAAATTCACAGTTTTTGGTATGATTTAAATCTGCTATAGAGACTATTTTATTTGGTCACTGTTCTACCAATTATTGCAGGAGGAAGTCTATTTAAAAATATTCTCTTACCCCCATACAAGGCAGTCAGGCTTTTATAGTGAAACCACCTAAAAAGTACCTCTCTGACAAATTTTTCCCTTAAGATTTCTAAGTAATTTTGAGATTGTCTGCTACAAGCATCACAGGCATTATGATTAAGTAGTGCCATTTCTCAGAAAGCCCAGCACTTATCATAACCATCCGACCCATTTTAACAGGTCTCAGATAAGTGTAGTTAGCACGGGGTTAGCTAGATTCTGCTTGATGTGAAAAAAGCTTCTGAAAATACAGATTTCCAAAAGTTGTAGGAATAGTAAAGGTGGAGTGAGAAAAACCATTCATGGACTACCTTTGTTTCACCTTACATAAAAGGGCAGCGCCGCTTGCCTCAGAGAAAGGTGGAAGGTGCGTTGTTCTCCCATTGCCTGGTCCCTGTCTCAGAGGCCTCAGGGCCATGCTAACAAAACAATTTTCAGTTACCTTTGGAAAAATCAACAGATAAGAATATCCAGGGACATTAAAAAAATAGTAGCAATGGGGAGCAATTTTTGCTCTTGGGCGCCTGGGTGGCTCAGTTGGTTGGGTGTCCAACTTTGGCTCAGTCATGATCTTGCAGTCCATGAGTTCAAGCCCTGCAGCCTGGAGCCTGCTTCGGATTCTGTGTCTCCCTGTCTGTCTGACCCTCCCCTGCTCATGCTCTCTCTCTCTCTCAAAAATAAATAAACATTAAAAATTAAAAAAAAAATAAAGCCAAAGAAATTAAAACATGAACCTAGTGTGCTCCAGTGAAAATTGGGATAAAGATAAAATTTGAATTGGGATCACCAAATGAGTAGAGTATATCCCCCTATCAGTGACTCCAAATATTTTTAAATTATTCCACTGTATGGTGTGTAGAATATTTTAATACATGTCAATCTAATTGGATCTTCCCAGGAGGATCAAATGCATTAGATATTTTCATCTTTTAATGCAGACAAATCTATAAATATTTTCCTTTTGAGTTTATCCATTATTTTGTGAGTTTATCCCAAGCTTATAAACTCCTTTCTAAAAATTTATGTGACTTTGAGTTTTTATGATGGATTATTTAAAGTATCTAGAATTAATTTAGTAAATAGAATGAGGTGAGGCTATAATTTAATTTTTCTCATACAACTAGTTTATTATTCCAGTGCAACTTACTGAATAATTCCATCTTCCTTTACTGATAATTGAATGTTATACAGTCGTTGTCTGCTGTTAACAGATGGAATGGATTTCATCCTTTCATCCTATGGAATGGATTAGAAGCTTCAGCCTGGGGGAGTGAACCACTGTTTTTGAACCTCTGGCTCTTGGGTTAACGTTTCTCCATAGCTGTGGTTTTCAGGGCTATGGTTTTGCAGAGCTATGGTCTTTCCGTGGAGGTGCCTCTTCCATTGTCAGAAACTCTTAAGTTGGCAAATCTTCCTTATCCTGAATGCCAGTGGATCTTCCTGAAACTTCTACTCATTGGGTCTTATGCTGAATCTAATCCATCTTCGGCTGCCATGTCACCCAGTGGGTGCTTTCTATGTGTCATTTTTAAAAAAAATTTTAATGTTTATTTGAGAGAGAGAGAGAGAGAGAGAGAGAGAACATGAGCAGGGGAGGGGCAGGCAGAGAGAGGGGACACAGAATCCAAAGCAGACTCTAGGCTCTGAGCGGTCAGTACAGAGCCCGACATGGGGCTTGAACTCACAAACTGTGAGATTATGACCTGAGCTGAAGTTGGATGCTTAACTGACGAAGCCACCCATGCATTCCTCTATGTGTCGTTTCTACTCCTTATGTCCAACTACTTACCTCATTTGATGAATAGACATTATTACTCAAGTTTGCAGAGGACTGGGATTCAGAGAGGTTTATCAACTTCCTTGAGATCACAGAGCCAGTAAGTGGCTCAGTCAGAATTTATGCTCCTTTCCAATGAACTCAAAAGCCTATACTTTTACCACTACACCATGCTCCATGCTATTTTTTAAAAACATTTTTCTTTATGGTAGTAAAATATACACGGCACAAAATGTGCCATTTTAACCATTTGTAAGTGTAAAGCTCAGTGGTATTAAGTATATTCCAATTGTTGTGTAATCATCAGCTATTTTTTAAGCATTTAAAGACAGCAGGGGCATCCATGTCTATTCACAGTGGGCCACAAGATCATTAATTAAGGCAATGGCTTGGTGAATAGTTATTTGGACGTGACTCAAATGCTCATCCGCATTTTGGAACTTTATTTATATTTATTATCTTCTGTCAGGAATCATAGTTCCCAACTTCAGGAAATTAAACAAGAATATCTCACTATTATGTTGTTAATTACATTCAGCTTTAATTACAATTGCTAAGTGATCCCAGCCTACTAGTTTGACATCTGGGTGTAGCAGGCATACCACAGCAGTGGCAGACAGGTAAATGAACTCATGTGGGTTACCTAATTGGACAAATTAGTGGTGCTAAAGACCTCAGATGGTCCACTTTGGCCACTGCAGCATGCTGGATTTCTGTGAAGGATGGGTATCAGGATTCCTCTAAGTTTTCTCTGACCAGGATGAACATCCTTGTTTTTACTTGTACAACACAGAGTCCAAAGCCCTTTCCTGAGTGTACCACTTTCCAGCCTGTTGACTAACATTTCTTTCCAAGTGTGGTTTCTGGAACGGAACCTATCACTTCTATCCTGATCCTGCCTGTGCAGAGCGGAACACACCTGCCTAACTCTGGACAACAGGTCTCCATCCATGCCACCTCCTCCCTGTTGGTGGCTTCATGTTGCCGGCTTATGTTAAGCTCATAGTTAGTTCAAATTCCAAACCTTCTTCGTATATATTATTGTGATACTAGACCTCCCTACCTATGTCCTTGTGAGTTGGCCTTTTGGACTCAAGGATAAGACTTTATTTTATCAAGGGTGGAAAATATGTGCAATGCCCATGCATGTGGATCTTGTTTACATCCAAGGATCTTTTTTTTTTTTTTTTTGACAGAGAGAGAGAAGGTGCATTCCACCCTGGCAGGGGAGAGGCAGAGGGAGGGGGAGAGAGAATCCTAAACAGGCTTTATGCCTAGCACAGAGCCCGATGTAGGGCTTAATCTCACCACCGTGAGTTCATGACCTGAGCCAAAATCAAGAATCAGATGTTTAACCAACTGAGTCACCTGAAGATCTTTTTATTAGCACTTTTCCCCCTGAACCTGATAGGCCTCAGAATTCAATTTATTTTTTCATGATTCTCAAAGGGTTTTTTGGGGTTTCCTGGGTTAGGAAAAGGAGAAGGACTCTTTTTGCCCCAGATAAGGTGAGTTCTTCCTCAGGCATCCTCTTTCTGGTCTGAGAATCCTTTGTGTTTAAAGACACCATTGTGTCTAAACCAAATGCTTCAGTTAGTAATTACTAATCATCTCTCAGAGTTGGTACACAGGTATGAACCTAATAGTCCTTCTTACTTTGTATGGATTCATATTATGTTGTATTTCATATTTAACCCATCATGGCAGATGATAAATCAGGGAACATTTAGGAATATAAGACTAAGGTGATGACCAATGTAATAGAGCTTGATAGAATTAATATCAGAAATGTGTAGAAGACTAGAACATTGATTGCAGCAAAACTATAATAGTATTTATTTATTTATTTATAAATTTCTATCCAAGTTAGCATATAGTACAATAATGATTTCAGGAGTAGAATCCAGTGATTCATCCCCTATGTATAACACCCAGTGCTCATCCCAGCAAGTGTCCTCTTTTTTTAAAATATTTTTTCTTTTTTTTAAATTTTTTTATAATTTACATCCAAATTAGTTAGCATATAGTGTAACAATGATTTCAGGAGTAGATTCCTCAGTGCCCCTTACCCATTTAGCCCATCCCCCCTCCACAACCCCTCCAGTAACCCTCAGTTTGTTCTCCATATTTATGAGTCTCTTCTGTTTTGTTCCCCTTCCTGTTTTTATATTATTTTTGTTTCCCTTCCCTGATGTTCATCTGTTTTGTCTCTTAAAGTCCTCATATGAGTGAAGTCATATGATTTTTGTCTTTCTCTGACTGAATAATTTCACTTAGCATAATACCCTCCAGTTCCATCCACGTAGTTGCAAATGGCAAGATTTCATTCTTTTTGATTGCCAAGTAATACTCCATTACACTTTGGAGAAGTGTCTTTTCATGTCTTTTGCCCATTTCTTCACTAGATTATTTGTTTTTTGGGTGTTGAGTTTGAGAAGTTCTTTGTAGATTCTGGATACTATCCCTTTATCTAATATGTCGTTTGCAAATATCTTCTCCCATTCTGTCGGTTGCCTTTTAGTTTTGTTGATTGTTTCCTTTGCTGTGCAGAAACTTTTTATATTGATGAGGTCCCAATAGTTCATTTTTGCTTTCGTTTCCCTTGCCTCCAGAGACGTGTTGAGTAAGAAGTTGCTGCGGCCAAGATCAAAGAGGTTTTTGCCTGCTTTCTCCGCAAGGATTTTGATGGCTTCCTGTCTTACATTTAGGTTTTTCATCAATTTTGAGTTTATTTTTGTGAATGGTATAAGAAAGTGGTCCAGGTTCATTCTCCTGCATGTCGCTGTCCAGTTTTCCCAGCACCACTTGCTGAAGAGACTGTCTTTATTCCACTGGATATTCTTTCCTGCTTTGTCAAAGATTAGTTGGCCATGTGTTTGTGGGTCCGTTTATGGATTCTCTATTGTGTTCCATTGATCTGAGTGTCTGTTCTTGTGCCAGTACCATACTGTCTTGATGACTACAGCTTTGTAGTATAGCTTGAAGTCTGGGATTGTGATGCCTCCTGCTTTGGTTTTCTTTTTCTTTTTTCTTTTTTTTTTTTTTTAACGTTTATTTATTTTTGAGACAGAGAGAGACAGAGCATGAACAGGGGAGGGTCAGAGAGAGGGAGACACAGAATCTGAAACAGGTTCCAGGCTCTGAGCTGTCAGCACAGAGCCCGACGCGGGGCTCGAACTCACGGACTGTGAGATCATGACCTGAGCCGAAGTTGGACGCTTACTTAACTGACCAAGCCACCCAGGCGCCCCTGGTTTTCTTTTTCAAGATTGCTTTGGCTATTCAGGGTCTTTTCTGGTTCCATACAGATCTTAGGATTATTTGTTCTAGCTCCATGAAGAATCCTGGTGTTACTTTGATAGGGATTGCATTGAATATGTAGATTGCTTTGGGTAGTATCGACATTTTAACAATATCTGTTCTTCGTATCCAGGAGCATGGAATCTTTTTCCATTTTTTTGTGTGTCTTCTTCAATTTCTTTCATAAGCTTTCTATAGTTTTCAGTGTCAGTAGATTTTTCACCTCTTTGGTTAGATTTATTCCTAGGTATTTAATGGTTTTTGGTGCAACTGTAAATGGGATCGATTCCTTGATTTCTCTTTCTGTTGCTTCATTGTTCATGTATAGGAATGCAACCAATTTCTGTGCATTGATTTTATATCCTGCAACTTTTCTGAATTCATGAATCAGTTCTAGCAGTTTTTTGGTGGAATCTTTCGGGTTTTCCATATAGAGTATCATGTCATCTGCAAAGAGTGTACGTTTGACCTCCTCCTGGCTGATTTGGATGCCTTTTATTTCTTTGTGTTGTCTGATTGCAGAGGCTAAAACTTCCAATATGTTGAATAACAGTGGTGAGAGTGGACATCCCTGTTTTGTTCCTGACCTTAGGGGGAAAGCTCTCAGTTTTTCCCCATTGAGGATGATATTAGTGTTGGGTCATTCATATATGCCTTTTATGATCTCCAGGTATGCTCCTTCTATCCCTACTTTCTTGAAGGTTTTTATCAAGAAAGGATGCTGTATTTTTTCAAATGCTTTCTCTGCATCTATTGAGAGGATCATATGGTTCTTGTCCTTTCTTTTATTGATGTGATGAATCACATTAATTGTTTTGCGGATATTGAACTAGCCCTGCATCCCAGGTATAAATCCCACTTGGTTGTGGTGAATAATTTTTTAATGTATTGTTGGATCCGGTTGGCTAATATCTTGTTGAGGATTCTTACATCCACGTTCATCAGGGAAATTGGTCTATAGTTCTGCTTTTTAGTGGGGTCTCTGTCTGGTTTTGGAATCAAGGTAATGCTGGCTTCATAGAAAGAGTTTGGAAGTTTTCCTTCCATTTCTACTTTTTGGAACAGTTTCAAGAGAATAGGTGTTAACTCTTCCTTAAATGTTTGGTAGGATTCCCCTGAAAGCCATCTGGCCCTGAACTCTTGTTTCTTGGGAAATTTTTGATTACTAATTTGATTTCCTTACTGGTTATGGGTCTGTTCAAATTTTCTATTTCTTCCTGTTTCAGTTTTGGTAGTGTAGGTTTCTAGGAATTTGTTCATTTCTTCCATGTTGCCCATTTTGTTAGCGTATAATTGCTCATAATATTCTCTTATTATTGTTTTTATTTCTACCGTGTTGGTTGTGATCTCTCCTCTTTCATTCTTGATTTTATTTATTTGGGTCCTTTCCTTTTTCATTGTGATCAAACTGGCTAGTGGTTTATCAATTTTGTTAATTCTTTCAAAGAACCAGCTTCTAGTTTCATTGATCTGTTCTACTGTTTTTTTGGTTTTGGTGGCATTAATTTTTGCTCCAATCTTTATTATTTCCTGTCTTCTTCTGGTTTTGGTTTTTACTTGGTGTTCTTTTTTCAGCTCTTTAAGGCATAAGGTTAGGTTGTGTATCTGAGATCTTTCTTCCTTCTTTAGGAAGGCCTGGATTGCTATATACTTTCCTTTTATGACCGCCTTTGCTGCGTCCCAGAGGTTTTGGGTTGTGGTGTTATCATTGTCATTAACTTCCATATACTTTTTAATTTCTTCTTTAACTGCTTGGTTAGCCCATTCATTCTTTGGTAGGATGTTCTTTAGTCTCCAAGTATTTGTTACCTTTCCAAATTTTTTCTTGTGGTTGATTTCGAGTTTCATAGTGTTGTGGTTTGAAAATATGCACGGTATGATCTCGATCTTTTTGTACTTGCTGAGGGCTGATTTGTGTCCCAGTATATGGTCTATTCTGGAGAATGTTCCATGAGTACTGGAGAAGAATGTATATTCTGCTGCTTTAGGATGAAACGTTCTGAATATATCTGTTAAGTCCATCTGGTCTAGTGTGTCATTCAAAGCCATTGTTTCCTTGTTGATCTTTTGATTAGATGATCTGTCTGTTACTGTGAGTGGGTGTTGAAGTCTCCTACTATTATGGCACTACTATTGATGAGTTTCTTTATGTTTGTGATTAACTGATTTATATATTTGGGTGTTCCACATTTGGTGCATAAATTTTTACAATTGTTAGGTCTTCTTGGTGGACACACCCCTTGATTATGATATAGTGTCCTTCTGCATCTCTTGATACAGTCTTTATTTTAAAGTCTAGATTGTCTGATATAAGTTTGGCTACTCTGGCTTTCTTTTGTTGACCATTAGCATGATAGATGGTTCTCCATCCCCTTACTTTCAATCTGAAGGTGTCTTTAGGTCTAAAGTGGGTCTCTTGTAAACAGCATATAGATGGATCTTGTTTTCTTATCCATTCTGTTACCCTATGTCTTTTAGTTGGAGCATTGAGTCCATTGACGTCTAGAGTGAGTACTGAAAGATGGGAATTTATTGCCATTATGATGCTTGTAGAGTTGGAGTTTCTGGTGGTGTTCTCTGGTCCTTTCTAAATTTTTTTTTTAATGTTTATTTATTTTTGAGAGAGACAGAGACAGAATGCGAGTGGGTTAGGGGCAGAAAGAGAGGGAGACGCAGAAGCAGAAGCAGGTTCCAGGCTCTGAGCTGTCAGCACAGAGCCCGATGCAGGGCTCGAACTCACAAGCCGCGAGATCATGACCCGAGTCGAAGTCAGACGCCCAGCCGACTGAGCCACCCAGGCGCCCGTCTCTAGTCCTTTCTAATCTTTGTTGCTTTTGGTATATATATATATATATATTTTTTTTTTTTTTCATCTTTTCTCTCCTCAGAGAGTCCCCCTTAAAATTTCTTGCAGGGCTGGTTTAGTGGTCACAAACTCCTTCAATTTTTGTTTGTCGGGAAACTTTTGATCTCTCCTTCTATTTTGAATGACAGCCTTTCTGGATAAAGAATTATTGGGTGCATATTTTTCTGATTTAGCACATTGAATATATCCGGCCACTCCTTTCTGGCCTGTCAAGTTTCTGTCGATAAGGCTGTTGCAAACCTGATCTGTCTTCCCTTGTAGGTTAGGGACTTTTTTCCCCTTGATGCTTTCATGATCCTCTCCTTGCCTGAGAATTTGTGAATTTGACTATCATGTACCCTTATGGTCGGTTTTGTTGAACCTAATGGGGGTCCTCTGTGCTTCCTGGATTTTGATGTTTGCATCTTTCCCCAGGTTAGGAAAGTTTTCCGCTATGATATGCTAACATAACCCTTTTACTCCTATTTCTCTCTGTTCCTTTTCTGGGACCCCTATGATTCTGATGTTGTTCCTTTTTAATGAGTCACTGATTTCTCTAATTCTTAAATCGTGCTCTTTTGCCTTAATCTTTCTCTTTTTTTCTGCTTCATTATTCTCCATAAGTTTGTCCTCTATATCGCTGATTCTCTGTTCTGCCTCATCCATCCTTGCCACCACAGAATCCATCCGTGATTGCAGCTCAGTTATAACATATTTTATTTCATCCTGACTAGTTTTACTTCTTTTATCTCCACAGAAAGGGACTCTAGTCTATCTTTGACTCCAACTAATATTCTTATTATCGTGATTCTAAATTCTGGTTCAGATATCTTGCTTGTATCTGTGTTGGTTAAATCCCTGGCTGTCATTTATTTGTGGTCTTTCTTTTGGGGTTAATTCCTTCATTTCATCATTTTGAAGGGAGAAAAGAAATTAATAATGTAGAAAAATTAAAATTAAAAAAATATTAAAATTTAAAAAATATTAAAATTAAAAAATTAAAAACACACACATAAAAAATCGAATAAATGATGCTAGATCCTAGGTGTGTTTTGGCCTGGGTAAACAAAAATTAAAGGAAAACATTTTTAATAAAAATTGAAAATAAAAATGAATTTTTTCTCTTTCTGTATTCAAGAAAAAGAAAGGAGTGAAAAAGAGAAAAAAAAATTGAATAGATGGACCTGCTGATAGATTGAAATACGACTGAAATTACCTCGTTTTCCCCTAGAAGTCAGACTATGAAGTGCTTTATAGTCCATAAACTAAGCAGGTGGTGAGACTTGTGTTCTTCAAGACTAAGGTTGGCCCAGTTGGGCGGGGCTTAGTGTAATGGCTCCATTCTCCACTAGATGGCGCTGCTAGCCTACTGGGGTGGATTGTTGTGGCGCTTATAGGTGCGTATGCTCATGCGCGGGAGCAGTGAGCATGGCGTCACCCAGGTACCCAGTCTCTAGTATTGGAACTCTGCTCTTCCCGATCAGCAGTCGTGCACCCATACTCTGTCTTCAGCTTTCATCCAGTTCCCACTTTTTCACTGTCCGTGACCAAGCTCCAGGCAGCACCTCTCTCCTGAGTTTTGTCTCAGATGCGGCTGTTTTCCACGGCTCCTTACTTCTGAAGGACTGCGACTTTGACCCATTCCGCCCCTCTGTGGGAGGGTCTCACCGATCAATGGCTGAATGTCGGCTGCACCCAGGAACGCTTGCTGGACCCTGCTGCTGCTGATGCCCTGAGCCTGTGGACAGGTGCCAGCCCGCCCGAGAAAGTTTACGAGATAGTGTAGCAGCAGTGTTTCAGGGATTATTTGAAAATCGCAACACACATCTGACACCAGGCTTCACCCTTAATGACCTTGTTCCAGCACTAGCAAATGCGGCCGTTCTCTGGGGTCTGCTGGGCCTCAACAATCTCTACCAAATGTTCTTCCAGCAGTGGAACCGCTTTTCTGTGTGTGGCCCAAGAACCTCCCAGACCCCGCTGTGCTCCTGGGGATTCGCCCTTCCCACCAGAGCACCACCACGTATTGAGCTGCGGAGTTGCAGACTCTGTGCTCCCCCTGTTTATGGTCTTAATGGAATTTAAACTCTCTCCTTTCTCCTTTCTCCATTTTTAGTTTAGTCCCTGCGGCTGTTTCCAGTTTTCCACTTTCTCTCCAGCTGCTTTTGGGGAGGGGTGCTTTTCCTGTATTCTCTCTGCCGTCTCTGTCCTCTCTCCACCCGCAAAAGCAGCTCCCTGCCTGCTGCGGCTTCTCGCTTCCCAAGTTCACCTCTCTGTGCCACGTACCTGCTGAATTCTTTGGCTTAGGTTGTGCAGATTGTTGTGTTAATCCTCACATCAGTTTTCTAGGTGTGCAGGATGGTTTAGTGTTGGGCTGACTGTATTTCATGGATGCGAGACACACAAAAAACTTCCATGCTGTTCTGCCATCTTGGCTCCTCCCAAGTGTCCTCTTTAATGTCGCCCATTAAGCCCATCCCTCCACCCCAAAACCCCTCCAGCACCCCTCAGTTCTCTGTATTTAAGAGTCTCTTCTGTATTAATTAATTAATTAATTAATTAACTTAATGTTTATTTAGTCTTAGAGAGAGAGACAGAGTATGAGCGGGGGAGGGACAGAGAGAGAGGGAGGCACAGAATCTGAAGCAGGCTCCAGGCTCTGAGCTGTCAGCAAAGAGCTTGATGCGGGGCTTGAACTCATAGATCATGAGATCATGACCTGAGCCGAAGTTGGTCACTCAACCAACTGAGCCACCCAGGCGCCCCAAGAGTCTCTTCTCTTTTGTCCCCCTCCATATTATTTTTGCTTCCCTTCCCTTATGTTCATCTGTTTTGTATCTTAAATTTCACATATGAGTGGAGTCATATGATATTTGTCTTTCTGTGACTAATTTCACTTAGCATAATACACTCTAGTTCCATCCACGTTGTTGCAAATGGGAAGATTTCATTCTTTTTAGTGCCGAGTAATACTCCATTGTGTATATATACCACATCTTCTTTATCAATTCATCCATTGATGGACATTTGGGCTCTTTCTAGACTTTGGCTATTGTTGATAGTGCTGCTATAAACATGGGGGTGCATGTGCCCCTTCAAAACAGCACACCTACATACTTTGGATAAATGCCTAGTAGTGCAATTGCTGGGTCATAGAATAGTTCTATTTTTAGTTTTTTGAGGAACCTCCATACTGTTTTCCAGAGTGGCTGTACCGTGGCTGTACCAGTTTGCATTCCCACCAGCTAGTTCAAAAGGATTCTTCTTTCTCCACATCTTCACCAACATCTGTTGTTGCCTGAGTTGTTAATTTTAGGCACTCTGATCAGTGTGAGGTGGTATCTGAGTGTGGTTTTGATTTGTATTTCCCTGATGATGAGTGATGTTGAGCATTTTTTCATGTGTCTGTTGGCCATCTGGATGTGTTCTTTGGAAAAGTGTCTTTTCATGTCTTCTGCCCATTTCTTCACTGCATTATTTGTTTTTTGGAATAGCTTTTATTATTTAAAAAGCCTTCATTATTTTTAACACATCTAAGGACTTATTTTATTTATTTAGTTTTTGAGAGTGAACGAGCAGGGAAGAGGGGCAGAGGGAGAGAGAAAAAAAGAATCTTAATCACACTCCATGCTCAGTGCAGAGCCTGACATGGGGCTTGATTCCACAACCCTGGGATCACAAGCTGAGCTGAAATCAAGAGTCAGAAGGTCAACAGACTGAGCCACCTAGGTGTCTTTAAGGTCTTATCTTGTCAACAGATTATGCCAGAAACTTAGTCAATTTGCAAAAGTCATGATTGCATTTCCCCTCAGTAACTTAGCTTCTTTTTAATCCCTGCCACTCCTCCCTACTCTGTATAGTTGACTTTAGATTCAGGAGAAGTTAGGGGAATAGGCACACTGCTTTTTCCCCTTTTCTTACTCCCAAGACTAATGGGAAAATATATTTGTCTTTGTTTCCCTCTTCAAATAAAGAAAAGTAGGGATCACATGGGGAGACACTGGGTTGGGATGACATTGGCAGTTTTGCAGAACAGTCCTGACAGTGAAACTCATCTTTTCCGTACCAAGTAGCCTGCACATCTGGCATTCACATACTGATCAAGTCCTAATTTTTCACCTTTGCAAGGGGCTCTGTGGCTTGCCAGTTCAACAAACCAAAGCATCACTGACTTCTTATATGTATATAAAAAGCAAATTGTGAATTATAAAGCAGTGCAAAAATGATCTTCTTTTAGTACACCATCGTTGTTTTAGTACACCGTCGTTCTTTAAACATATCTCATCTTGCAGTCAGGAGGGGTTTCCTATGTGCCCTTGACTTGGGGCCATTCTTATGTTGATAGAGGATATTTTCAGAACTTGGTTTCTGAGAACTCTCAATTGTTAGATGTTCAGGTTGCTATTCACCTATTCTTCTCTTTCTGATTCTGACTAATGGGGAACACACATAAGGAATGAGAGTCAGAGGGACAAGTACCACTTGTTTCATAGGTAGACAAGCTCCTGATACCCACAGTAAACGTTGGCAAAATCTGGATTGGAGAACCTGACTCTGGTGTGAAGTTGAAGTGCATGGTCTACCACTCAGCCCAAATCTCAGTCATTAGATTCACATGCTCAGCCACATTACAGAGTGAGTCAGCGAGCAAAGGCCTGCAGAGAAGATATAAAGTCACTTATCTAAGCATCTGCATAGCAGGATCACAAGCCTGCCACATTCACCCCGTCAAGGGGTTGAACAAGAAGAGTGGCAGACTTGACCCACCTACGAAGGACTGCCCAGAGGTGCCTGCCATATGGAGTAGAAATGGAACAGTGGTCTTTGATACAGTAATGCTGCCCACCAGTAATTGCAGCACACACTGTGTAACCCATCAGATAGTCCACTCAGTCAGTGGAAAGTGAATCAGGGGTGGGAAAGACTAGAACATTCCATTCAATCCTCCTAAAAGAGGGGAAAGGGGATGGAAGTCCCTTCAGCTACCAGCTGATACAACAAGCCTAAATATTCCTCTCCTCAACAGTATCAGTTTTGAAAAGTAATGTTCTCGTGCTATCCCTTAGAAGATGTTTCATTTGTGATCTAATCCAAGGATTAATGATTGGGGAAACAACCTTTAAGCTGAAAAGATGGTGAAATTTTGATTGGAGAAAAATGTTATGTTTGGAAAACTCCCCACGGAACATCTGTATGTCAATCCTTGGTTTATGCAAAGCAGCACGTGTGCCTCTGTGCTGATGGTGCAAATGTAGTAATTAACCACACAGAAATGCCAGCCACAACTGGGATTTGGGGAGAACCTTCTTCCTCTCCAGGAGTGGGGGGTTGGGGACTCCAACTTAAAGAGAAACAAATGTATGAGAGACAGGTGTGGGAAGACTGAAAAGTCTGTGACTACCTGGCTTGAGAAAATTGCCTTTGTTTCCAAAGCAACGTTTTTGGGAAAAACAAAACTTTCCTCAATTTGAGAATTTTCTCTTTGTTTTTGTATTTTCTATTGGAATACACTATGGCAATGTTAAAAAACCATGAATGGATTTTGGAAATTGCAGAATCAGGCTTAGCATCTGGTCTCTTATCTATGGGGGACCTTGGCCAATTTACTTAATTTCTCTGAGACTCAGTTTCCTCCTTTAGAATGGAGATAATCATACCTAATAGTGAGGGTTGTTGTGCAGATTAGAGATATTAAAGGTACAGTACCTGGCCCAGAATGAATTGTGATGATGATGGTATATATTTTTTCTAAATACTTAATTTTGCATCACAACAGGTGGATTTGCAAGCTTTATTTATATACAACACTAAATCCAGGAGGATATTTGTTCTTTTATGTGCTCAGAAATACTAGATCAGATTTTAAAGTGGGAATTAGGAGACCATGTTCCAGATAAATCCTTTCTGGTTTGTGTTATTGATTTTCCCAGAGAATTAGATCATCCAAACGTTTGCAGATTCATTGAAGTCTGCATTAAAGTGCCAGATATGGTTATTGTGACAAAATACTGCCCAAAGGGAAGCTTGGTGGATGTTCTGCTCAACAATGACATTCCTGTCAACTGGAGTTTCCAGTAAGAGCCAGGCATTTGAGTGGTAGGAAACATAAACTAGTGAAATTCTACAACAAACCCTATTTCCATCATTGTTCCCAAGGATCTACTGTCATCTGAATGCATTATCTTGAAGGAGGATTTATGTTATGTCTTGAGACATGGATGGGAATGGGTGGGTCATTATATCTAGACAGGGAGGGGTAGGAAGGATTTTGAACTAGGCGCATCCAATGGTGCTAGAAAAGATGTAGCTGGAGATGCTAGTAGAAAATCCTGTTTCGTATCTAAAGAGTACATCTACAAGCAAGAGCAAGGAGTCTTTCCAAGTAGTAGGCACATTCTAGGTCTAATTAATTTACCTAACAACTGCTGTGCTGGACACTTAAGGCTACAAAAATAAATAAGAAATATTCCCTGCCTTCAAGAACATCTTGTTTTGGTGGGAAAGACAAATAAGCCGAGTTATAGAACAGTTGATAGAAGTCTTAAGAGTGTCATGTGCATGGGAGTAGCATCTAGTCCAGATTGGGTATGGGGAATGGGCCATGTGGAGATGAGCTGAGAAAGAGTACAAGTTTGCTAGGAAAAAGGGCCGACAGAGGTAATTGCAAAGAGAGGGAATAGTGTGTGTGTAAAATCTAAGAGAAGATGGTCCCATCTAGGATTGTTAATAGGTTAGTATGGCCAGAGCTCTGAGATGAGGGCAGAGGTGAGTGGTAGGAGTGGTGAGAAATGAGACAAGAAAGATAAGTAGGTAGTCCTGAAATGGGCCAAAGTAAATAAGATAATTTAGTATATGAAAAAAAAAATGGAGTCTCAAATAAGTGAAGAAAGGAGAGATTGTTGGAATAAAGGATTCAGGATGACTGTCTAACCATTTGGCGAAAATAATATTAGACCCCCAGTGCACACCTTTAACCAAAATTAATTTGGGGTTAGCTTTAATTTTCAGTATGAAAACTGAAACTTTAAAAGTACTAGAAGAAGGGGCGCCTGGATGGCTCAGTTGGTTAAGCGTCTGACTTTGGCCCAGGTCATGATCTCTGCTGTCAGCACAGAGACTGCTTTGGATCCCCTATCCCCCTCTCTCTGCCCCTCCATGGCTTGTACTCTCCTTCTCTCTTTCTCTCAAAAAAAAAGAAAAAAAGTACTAGAAGGAAGCACTTTTATGTGATTATATAATACCATAGTGAAAATTAACAGGCATATGAGTAATTGGGAAAAGTATTTCTAATATATCTCTTACTAAGTATAACCAACAAAAGGTTGATATCCATAGACTCGTGGATATCAGCAATGTAAATAGCATAACACATAACTTCTTGTCTGTTAATTATAGATAAGTCTATGAACATTTACATTTATTTTAAAACATGATATGTACATGTGAATCAGATTTATTTGGAAGAAATATTCATCATTTTCTGGATAATTATGACCTCATAGCATTCACAAATATGGGTATAGCTGAGCTTATCTGAAATATTATCCCCACTGTCCCTGAAAACAGTGGCTCTGCAATCTGTGTGGATTTTTAATTTGCTCTAGATGAGGGATTTCACATCAAAATGACCTGTGTATCTTTTTGCAGGTATGCCATCATTTTGATTGCCTCATGAAGTGACCCAAGCTTGGGTAAGATCTACTGAAGATTCTATTTTCAAGTGAACAATCAGGGAATTTGCTTCTCCATTGCTCAGCAATGAACAGTGTATCCTACCCTAGCAGAGAACAATGTTGTGTCTGATTTGCTCATATATATAAGAAAGAATAAGATGAATACTGTCTGTCTATCTATCTATCTATCTATCTATCTATGTTTGAATAGCTTATGGTTTTGAAAAAGTACTGAACAAAAATTCCATACTGTAAAGTGTTCTGGATATTAGGGTGAGTTTCCCCATCCAAATCTAGGCATATTGAGTTGAAGGACAGCAGAACTAAAAATACTCTGGCTGCATCTGGAACACAGGGATCCTCTGGGATTTGTTTCATTTGACCATATTCCAATCATAATGATGTTGAGTGTAGATTTTGTTCCCCAGGATGTTGAGTCCTTAAATAAATTCTTCTCACCCTAGGATTTGTTTATTTATTTTAAGAAATTTCCCTCCAGGTTTATAAATTCCAATAGATCAAAAAAATTATACATATTTTCAGCAGAGATTAAAACTGTCATAAAGATACAGTCTATAAGAGAAATAGGAGATGAGTGAGGGTGGGGCATGGTTCCTTGAAATTATTTTTCATTTCACAATTTTAAATGTAAAACCCTTGGGAATTGTATATATTGACCAATAGTTTCATGTTATTCTGAATGCTGTTTAACAAATCAAAGGACAAGGGAATTTCAACCAAAATGATCGAACATTACTGACTGTTCTTGGTATGTTTAAATAAACGGAAAGAGGAGCAGAGGGAAAGATTATAGTATATAATGAGAAAATCTGCCTCAATTCTCAGATCAGAGGAATCATGAAATTTTGATGGTAATGGAGAATTTACTTTATACCAATAACTACACCGTTTGACTTCATACACTATTCCCATTTCCCCCAATTATCTCGTTACTACCCAGCTTTGATATATGTGTAAGTAAGCTAATTTTCAACAACAACCATGCAATTTAAGTGTAATCCTACAGAGACTAAAAACGAAATCAAACAACAAACTACTGTTCTTCATGGGAATTGGCTCATACTAGTCACTAGATTCATAAATATCTAAAAGTGGACTCTCTTAGACAAGTGCAAATGAGCAAGGTCTTTTCTATAATGAGCACTAACCATATATGGAACTTGTCTATGCCAGGGGCTAGGCTGACGTCACTGTCCTCTGCAGAAGTGAGCCGAAGATGTGTGTGTGGGAGAGAGGGTGAGGGTTGTGCAGGGCAAAGGGGAATAAAGGGCCTAAGCAGCATTGTTAGAGCCGGTCACCCCATGTTGGGGAGCACTGGGAATGACTGTATGACTAGGATGGGCTCTTTGGTGGAGAAAGTCACACTTGATCAGAAAGAAGCAGCTCTTAAATGGTGGGAATGACATAATAGAATGAAGAGAGAGACAGGTATTGGTGGCAAAATTGAATTTTCTTTCCTTCATGATTAATTAGGGCAGTTAATAAGGGCTCAAGACTAGATCTTATAAGGAATGAATAACACCGTGTAATTCCAAATATTGTTTAACAGATGAATTGGTACACGAGTTAATTTGACCCTTTTTACTTGTCAGATGGAGGCCAAGGGGTTGAATCAACCATCTCAGCTTGTCACAAACTGGAGCTATTAGGTGGAAGTCACCTTATAGATTATTTATTTGTGCCAATTCATTTTCAGAGGAGGCAACGAGACCAGAGAGATTGATAAACCTGTTTAAGGCTCAAGCTTGCTCTCTTATTCCCATATAGTTCTCTGGTAGAAGGACACAGATTCAGTCCTGGGCTCTCTGTTCCTCTCTCTTCAATCCTATTTCCATTAGAATTTGGGTGATCTTAGTATCCATTAGGAAGATGTGTCCTACCCTGTCAGTTCTTTGACCTTCATCTTCTCCCATGATCTTATATTCTTCACCTGCTTCAGCTGCCCATTTCTATATCATTACCTATAACTGGATCCCTTCCATAATCTCCATGTCAATATCTTACTCTTTGACCTCCACCCCCTATTTTTTTTAGTGAATTCCTTTTAGTTTCCCAACTCTACCAGTGTACTAGTTGGGACATCCAATCCACTGATCTCATGATCTCACTGTACTTCACTTTCTCTCATACCCCTTTTCCTCCTCACCTGGCTTAGATTCCATGGTCCATCACTGATAAAGATTCATTTGCCTAGACTATTCTGCTGTCTTATCACAAACTGACAAATTACATATATTTGGTGGATTGCTATCTTTTACCTCTGGATATATATTCCTTGAGGGCAGAGTCTTTGTCTGCTCTGCTCCCTGCTATATTCCAAGTGCCTAGAACATGGTTGGTACATGGTAGGTACTCAGTAAATATTAGTTGAATGAATGAATAAATAAATCTGTGAAAGTGAGGGTAATTTTCAGAGGGTTAAATTATATTTTCCTCTACAGAGTGTGGCATATGCTTCTGTTTTGATTATTTCTAACGCTAGGTTGTTTTTATTTTTCTTCAATTCTTTTCTCTCCTCCCACAGAAGGAAGAGGCTTCTTCTGTTAGGCATTCCAGTGTCTCTTGAGGAGCTAATTACAGGGAAGCCTGAGAATCGCTGTCTTTGCCCTTCAGAGTATGCAGAGGTAAGGGGTGAGGAGAGAAAGGGGACTTGATCATCATCTGAAGCCATCACATCAACTAAGCACGAGTCCATGTTATGTCTTGGAAAGAGATATATCAATGAGTAATCTATTGCATCACGTAACAACTTCTTGGCATTTTTCTGGCTTTTCCCAGTCTACTTCCAAATAGAGATGATACAGTAGGCAATTGGAATATGTGCTGGGAACTTGGAACAGATGCTTATATGGAGATGGAAATTTGGGGACCACCACTATCTAAGGCTGTAATGTAGCTATAGATGGAGAGGAAACCTTATAGGGAGATGTGGGGAGAGAAGAGAGAGCAGAATCCTGAGATGGCAGCTCAATTGTATTTCTGTAGACTTCTGGTGCCATTAAAAACACTATGACAAAGTGATACATATGATGATGAAAACATGGCAAGCGTGTTCATATGCAGCATGCCCCATCCACAGGTACAGCTATGGAGCCACAATACCCATCACTTTGGGATTTAGACATGTATATGGGTTTATGATAATTTGTGTAAATAATTTACTAAAACAAAAAATGAGAATTGTGACTTTTGAAAGTTTTCACAGGACAGTGGTGGAATGGAAATGTTCTGCCAGTGATGTTACAGAGTCCTTTGATCTAGCCCAAGCCACAGCGTTATTGCTCTCCTGTGCTTGAAACTCCAAGCCTCTGGCATCCTACTATATCTGGGCTTTAGTTTCCTTATCTTTAAAAATAAAAATGGACACTACATCAGTGGATACAAGGGGGTAGACACAGGTTGCATATCAGAACTGGGATGGTTCCCCTGTAAGAACGAGTTTGGTATGTGATCTGAAAAAGTATATTGAATTTTATCATCAAAGTTCATATTTGTAAAATTTACAAAATTCGCATGTATAAATTTAGTAGTTCATGCTACTGAATGTAAACCTCAATTAAATCTTCCTGGCTGCTAATCTTCCTAACATTAACAAAGATGGGTAAACCTGGGAATAGATGATTCTAAATTGTTCAATTCTGCAGTTCTCTTCAGAATATCAGTAAATCACTGCATGACTGTTACTCTTGATTACTAGAGTTGATAAGGAGGTACAAGAAAACAACCCATCTCAAAGACCCACCTTTGAACAAGCTTTTAGACAAGATGAATTTCCTAACAAAGTCTGATAGAATTGACGATGTCTTTGGCAAATTTGGGTGACTACCCAGTCCTCGCTAATTGCACCTGTTTAGGTATCTATTTATCACAGCACCAAGGGCAGATCTCACTGGTGCACCCTTTCATAGCTGGTGTGGTTACTGGATCCTAAGGGGATGATAATTATAAGTGAAGAACCCCCTGTGGAAATCCCCCTGCCTTCTAGGTGCTTTCAAAGAGTCAGAGATTAATACACAGGGAGCAAAGTATTCCCATGAAATAACTTCTCTTTATGATGGATGCTTAAATGGAGAAGTACAGCGAATATGGAAGTACTTATGGCAGAAAGGATCCAAGACCTAATGCGTGATAAACAAAAAAACCACCACTTGCTCTATAGTAAGTAATGCCTAATTGAAATACAATGTCAGTAATAAAAGCTGATTTGATTAGCTCATGCATTTCTATTTAACTTGTTTCTCTTTCTTGAGAATTGCTGAAGGCAAGGAAATCACACTTTTACATCTTTGATTTTGAATTCTGTGTTCTGCTTACATGGATTTTTAAGGGTCAGTTTTTGATTTTGAATTCTGTGTTCTGCTTGCATGGATTTTTAAGGGTCAGTTTTTGATTTTGAATTCTGTGTTCTGCTTGCATGGATTTTTGAGGGTCAGTTTTCATTTGCACTAGGATTTTGGTAACTCTAAGTGTCTTTAACAGAAGTAAATGTGCATTGAAGGTAGAAGACAAATTTTTACCTGTAATACCAAGGAAAGGGTTAAATGTCCATACTGGATCTTGGGCAGCTGTGCATGAATCTTGCAAGGAAGTGTCCAGCCTAGGGGGAAGTGGAGTTGAGAGAGCAGTCCTCCTCAGAAGTTGCAAGGGAGGTACTCGAGCAGGTAGAGGATTCCAACTCCAGTAATGCAGTATGAGGTAGACGTGGTTCAGAGCTTCAGCTCTGGAGTGAGACAGAAGTGGATTAGTGTCCCAGCTCTGCATTTTTCAAGCTTCATGATCCTTGGGAAAGTCACTTTATGAGCTTCAGTTTCTTTGTCCCATGAAATAGGGTTTAAAAACTGTACCAACTTCACAGGAGTGTCATATTAAGTGAGTTAATGCATATAATGCTCTTAGCAAGTGCCTGGTACAATAAAGAGCTTGATAGATATAATGATGATGGTGATGATGATGTGAATAGACTAGGATCTTTATTTGAGGGATCTGCCAAACCAAGGAAGCAAATAACTGGCAGAGAGGGTGACCATTAATATCCCCTAGTTTAGGTACCTGGGCAAGGTCCACCATCATCCCAACATATTGTTCTCATTACCTCAAGGACCAAAGTTTTCTGTCCTCTACCCTACTGGTTGCCCAATATGTGCCAAACATGGAGGTTCCCCACGTGGTTATTTGTGGAAAGCTCAGTTCCCTCTAGCACAGCCCTTCTCAATCGTGGCTGCATATTATAATCCTCTGGGGCTTTCATAATAAACTAATGCCTGGGCCCCACCTCTTGGACATTCTGCTGTAATTATTCAGGAGGAAAACTCAGGCATTAGTATTTTAAAAGCTCACTGGTGGATTCTAATGTGCAGTGCTGCTTGGGAACTACTGACTTAGCAGTTTAAAAAGTAAACTAAGCATTGTTTTAATGCAATGGAATCAGTAAACACCTAGCAGCAAGATAATTGCCAAACCCATAATTCTTTAATAACTAATTGGAGTAATTGGTTCTTCCTCTGACCTCTTTCCAGCATTTATGCCACCTACTCCTCCCTTCTTTCTGAAGCTCTTTCCTTACTGGATTTCCCTACTCCCTCTTTCCTCTTCACCTCCTACTGCCCACTCCGCTCCCTCTCAGTCTTTCAGCAGCATTGCAACCTTCACACACACATTGAATGTTTGTAGTTTCCTGGGTTCTATCCTTGGCGTGCTTTTCACTTGTTCTAAACCCTTTGTGATATAGCTCCCACTCCCAGCTGCCACCATACCTGTATGCCAATGATTCCTAGTCCCAGAGTTTTAACTCTCCATCTGTCTTGAGATCCAGGTGTGTAAGTTCTAGCCATTGACCTGGATGTCCTGGGCTACCTACATTACAGCTGTGTTGCAGTCTTTTTACTTATCCCTAACTGCCTTGAAGGCAATTCCTAACTTTTACTATTTTCTTTACATTCCTTCTTTTTAAAAAAAAATTTTTTTTAACGTTTATTTATTTTTGAGACAGAGAGAGACAGAGCATGAACGGGGGAGGGTCTGAGAGAGAGGGAGACACAGAATCCGAAACAGGCTCCAGGCTCTGAGCTGTCAGCACAGAGCCTGACGCGGGGCTCGAACTCACGGACCGCGAGATCATGACCTGAGCCGAAGTCGGACGCTTAACCGACTGAGCCACCCAGGTGCCCCACTTTACATTCCTTCTTAATTTCATCTGTCCTCCTTAATTTCATCTGTCCTTTCATCCACCTGATCCAGGTGGATCACCCTGTTCTACTATCCCTCCTCCCCAGTTGTAGGCTCTAAAGTGTGAAATTGACCAATGTCCCCCCATTTCCAACTATTACTAAACTTATCAATTAAAGGCCCATCTTTACCTTGTTTCTTCTTTTCTCAGAGGAAGGGCTGTGCTGTTTGTTTTTCCAAGGCCAACCTCTTCATTTGGGTTCTGGATCCCATTTTGCTGACTCTTTTCATTTAGACATTGAATCAATACTTATTATTTACTATGTGCTAGGCATTGTACTAGGTAGGTAATACAGCAGTGCGTAAGATGGAGTCTCTGCTTGTGTGGAACTCATAGTCTAGTGGAGGAAGGTAGAAAATGTACAAAGTAACAAATAGTTATATGATGTATCAGGTGGTGATAAATGCTAGAAGAAAAATAAATCCATGTGGGGAATGAGAGACTGAAGGGGACTGCAGTTTTCTGTGGTGTAGTCAGAACCCTGAATGAAGTGATGGGCATCTGGGGATAGAGGAAACAGGAGGCACATAGGCAGGCATGTGCTTGGAGTTGGAGGGACAGCATGGGGATCAGTAGAGTGGGACAGTGAGGCAGAAAAGTAAAAGATAAAATAGAAAGTAAAAATAGGGGCAGGCTTATGGCCAGACACACAATACAAACAGTACCTTATTCTAGCAGGATTACATGTTACTTATGTGTGGGGATGGAATTTTGTTCATCTTTGGGTCCCCAGTACCTAGCCCAGTGCCTGGGTCATGGGAGGTACTCTGTATTGATTGCCTGACTGCATGTTGTATTCCTCAATTAACAACGAATACAAGAAATAACAATATAGCCAGGTCATGCTGAATTTTATAAGTATTTACCATATTACCAGGGTAGATTGTGAATATGTATCAAAAATGGACGATTGAGACAGAATTCCTGAGGGAAATACAAAAATATCACCCTATTTCTTTCACTGAAAAAATACAGATTTGATTCCACCACTATTATTAGCCTCCAATAAATATTCATCCTTTATCCCTCTGGGGGGGGGGGGTCCCAAGCTTTCTGCAAGTGAAATGAGCACTAAATTTGCCTAGTAAATCGCTCGATTATTTCTACCCTGTAGCCAGAATGGAGATCTTAGTTGGTTGTTTCTTCCAACAGCTTAAAGATTCAAGTAATGTTAGACTTTTTAATCTCCCAAACCTGGAGGAGTCAGGGTAAATTGTCCATGTGACACCAAACTCCTTGTGACGAAGGTAATAGCCTGATCTTCCTGAACACCCCCATCCCCCAATCCCACCCAAAGTTCAAAGTCCTAGAGCTCTCTAACAATACTCACTGCTTGTACCAGCTAAATTGCAAGTCCCTGCAAGGTAGCAGCTGGGCCTGCTTAACTCACCTTGACAGGTCCAGGATCCCATAAGAGTGTCTCTAGTTAGGGGAGGCATCCATCTCAATGACCAATTGAGTAAAGCTGAGTGTGAATGAGATCACAGGCAGAACTTCCGTTCCTCCAATTAACTCTCCTGGTTTCTCTGTCCCTCACAGCACCCATGACTTCATCTCCACACTGGCACCAGGGGCTCCAGGAGCTCCAAGGGCTCCAGGTTAGGGAATGTGCCTGGCTTGGTGTAAATCCTTCAAAGCCAGGCAAACAATGCAAACAATACCCTCCTCTGTATATGGAGCACAGAACTAAAGAGAGTGTGAGTGGTGACAAAGGAAGGTCCAGACAGGAAGATTGGGCCCTGTGTGTCCTTTCCTTTGAGGATAATTAACTGTTCTAATTCATAGCTGAAAACAGGCACATTACCAGAACAAGTTGCTGATGACCTAAGACAAAGCCAACCTCGCCAGACTCAGAGTAACCCGGGTGCGTCCATCTTTTTCAGGTAAATTAGCATACCTGGAGTTAGGATTTCAACTCAAAAGGCAGAAAGATGGAGCAATGTACAGTATTACACAAGTTGTGCATGACTTTTAGTAGGTGGAGAGCAATTCATATCCGCAAAAGAAGAAAATGCAGATGTTTGAGTAAAGTGGCAGTGAGCTTAGCACTTAGGCATGCTGTTAATACGGTATGTTGCTGTGATTTGGTTGAGTCCCTCCACCCCCACCACTGTTCTTTTTTTAACTTAAATCAGTTTCTTAGAACTAAAAGGCATCCAGTTTAGCAAAAACAGCAGGAAATTGCTTTAGAAAGATATACTTCTTAATCTTAGGGAATGTGTTTTAAAATCTGAAGTAAATAGGCCATATATATATGTTCTTCCCTTCCATATTGAAGGATACAGTGGCCACATCAGCGATGAGGCAGAACTGAGGTCATCTTGCCTGGGGTCAAGCTTTGAAAGTACAATGAAAAACCCCTAAGTCAAAGTTGTAAATTTTAAGGTTGAAACATTCTAAACATTTTGCACAAGAGCAGTTTGGTGCAGGCAGTCAAAGCAGTCAGTCCCTAACTGGTGGCCAAGGGATCCTCTGTGTTTTACAGATGGAGAAAGTGAGCAGAGATTTCCGAAAGGCTTAGAGTCATGCCCTGTCACTACTGAAGATGCTCTTCTGGGGTGGGGAGTGGGAGGCAGAGGCAGAAAGCCTCTTTCTAGCAAAGAATCTGGTATAAACTCAAAGTAATTTATCTGAAGAAATGAAAACACCCCTGACATCCAAGAAATGAAAGATCTAGAATGCATGTAGGAATCAGGATAACAGGCAAGCAAATTAACCTCAGCCTGGGACTTCTCTAAATGAGTTTTGCACAGCCTTCTCAATCCTTGTAAATCTCTTGTTATGTAAACCCACTCACTTGATCAACAGAAACAGGGAGAGTCCAGATGTTAGGGGATGGTGTTCCAATCAAACAAGCTGCCCTAGCTTTGAATATACCAACACAGTCTGAAGCAACGGCAAGCAACACAAAAAACAAAAGCAAAAGTCTCCCCTAAACCAAAACAAAACAAAAAACCAACCAGACATATCAAAAGCAACTAAGAATATTTTCTAAAGCAATTAACTGGCCCATCACTATCCAGTCTCCCTGGCTTAGAATTCTGAGAGCTTCACAAAATTGTGCTGAATAAGGAGGTACCATTGCTTAATCAGGTCTTGCCAATTATTTTGCCGGATTTAACTTTTTTCTACCTCACTGCCCCTTTCTGTGGCATCGTGGGCTTCACTCAGCTTTCTAACACCAGCCCTCAGTATAAGGGAGTGGACAGGCTGCACTGGACAGGTAGATACACTTGTTCCTGAACAAGCTGCACACTACCTTTGATACAATTATAGATCATTATGATGTCTACAAAACAAGGACAATCAGAGTTGTGTGTGAGTAGCTGTTGATGAATGGGCAGTCTCTTAGACATAGAATGATATTAAATTGCAGTGGAACAAAGCTAGGAATTAATGGAAGTGAATAGTTTATATAAAAATTCTAACTTTCCTGAGTCATAATCTCCTAGGAAGCAAATCTTAGTAGCCTCCATTGTGCCTTTGACTTTTTCATAGTGGACACCTAGAAAATGTCTATTGATTTGGTTCAAGAACCATTTTTATTCAATAATAATGGAAACAAACTGGTTTTATACTTTTATTTTTGGACTCTCAGGCACCTAACTCATTGACCTCTAATCCCCCATTTGTTCACACTGGTATTTCCCCTTTCCCCTTAGCTAGTGAGGGAAGGAGGAGAATCTTTAAAGGGGGTATCAAACATGGAATAGTAATTAGATACAGTGATATCAATAATCATTAGAATTTCAAATTTCAATTTTAATTGTACAAATTGAAACAAGAACAATGAAATGTTTCATTAGCCATCAAACTGAAAATAAATTTTAAAATATTTCTCATTAAAAAATATGTACAATTCATCTATTCAGTTCATAATTGTTGAGAATCCAGTATGTGGCAGACTCCATGTTAGACTGCAGTTCTGGAGGTTATAAGGCTGAACATGAAGACAGGACTTCTACCCTCAGGGAACTTATAGTCTAGTGATAAATAGAAAGACTGAGATCAGTAACCACACTGCAGAAAGAGTGATGCTTCTCCCATTTTACCTTCATTACTTGGCCTACAGCTCATGTAGTTCACTGCATGCTTCACTGTGACTCACACATGCCTTTTATTTCCACTCATTACTGAAAAATACTGCATTATGGAGTTAATGTTGATGAAACTATTATGCTCGTACAATTGTTTTTTTTTTTCATTACTGTAAAACACTGCATTATGGAATTAAAGCTGTTTTCATACAAGTCTATGCCATTAACTCACATTTGCTTTGCATTTAATTTTATCTCTGGTTGGGCTTCTCTTCCCTGTGCCTCTAATTCAGAATCAATGAGCAAGTGTTTAGACCCAAACATACTCCCAGTAAATGATGAGGATATTTAACAGATCTGTTTATGGGTAAATATGGGGCACTAGATACTTAGTAAGCAGGGATGCTGATTTTCACTAATCCCTATATTTAAAGGATTTCCCTTCATTCACCAAGGGTAAGCTCATTATACAGAAATGTGAGTGAGGTCATAATACTATCTCTGATGGCCCTACTCGAGAAAAAAAAGAGAAAGTGGAAATAATCTTTAGGCTGAATTTGAAGTCGATTTTGCTTGGAGTTGATAAAAAAATGGATTAAGTATTTAAGAATCTAAGTTCTGCTCTGTTCTGCTTTAGAGAGGTGCTGATTCATTTGTGTTTGATCAAGGTCTGATGTGATGCTGAATCTTCATACTATGATATTTTCTATTTGGTTATGTGTCAGCGTGAACTTGTATGCTTATCACATGTATTACCCCAGCACCAGACAGCAGTGAATGCCACACAGTAGAATACAGAATATACATCTACATAAGGGTAGCTTAAAAGTATTAGATTCTCTCATATATTTATTAATAAGGATTGACAAATTATTCACCTTTGAGTTTGGCCAGTGGAATTATTTGGAATGGTGGTCTTGGGGCTAATAAATTCTGCATTATCTCACAACATGTTAGAGCTGGAATACTAACAGTAAAACCACCATGTATCTAATGCTTAACCATATGCCAGGCATTATGCTAAGGGCTTCACATGGATTATTTTATTTTATTTTATTATTTTTAAAATTTTCATTATTTTTTAAATGTTTATTATTTTTGAGAGAGAGAGAGAGAGAGAAAGAGTTCGAGCAGGGGAGGGGCAGAGAGAGAGAGAGGAAGACACAGAATCAAAAGCAGGCTCCACACTCTGAGCTGTCAGCACAGAGCCCCATGTGGGGCTCGAACTCATGAACCACGAGATCATGACCTGAGCCAGAGTCGGACACTTAACTGACTGAGCCACCCAGGTGCCCCCACATGGATTATTTTATTACAGTAAATATCCTCACAACATCCCTATGACCTATATATTATAATCCCCATTTCCCAGATGAGAATGCTGAGGCTCAATTACATGCCCAAGGTCACATAGCTAGTAAAAGCCAGGACCCAAATCTGTTTGATTCTAGAGCTCATGCTGCTGGCCATTCAGAAGAAGCTGCTATGCTTCTTCTCGTGGCTGGCAGAGAATTTAGGGGTTTACTCCAACTGAAGAACTGGAGGCCTAGGAAAATTGACTTTAACCAAGGTCCTCTTGTTAGTGGCACATTTGGGGCCATGACCTGGATCATGCCGTTTTTGCTCATGATGAAATAGAAGAATTGGGCTGTAGGGGCCTTTTCTTTTATCAATGTGCTAAACTCTGAAGTCACCCTGTATTTTTCCTGACTTTTTTTCTCTTATATCCAGTTGGCCAGCAAATACTGTTGATCCTTTTAACATAATGTCTTACATGAGGTAGAGTTCATTTGATAGAATGGTTATGAGTCAGGCTCTGCAGTCAGATTTGAGCTGGTTTTAAATCTCAGCTCTGCCACTTGCTGGCTGGGTGACTGGGGGCAAATTAATTAATCTCTCTGTGCATCAGTTTTTTTCAAGTGTAAAATGGAAATAATATTGTGTCTACCTTTTAAGATGGTTTTTAGGATTAAAAACATGTGGAAAGTAGTCAGGCCCTGCCTCAGGGAACGCAAGAAGCTTGACTCTTGTTCTTAAATCTTTCCCATTGAAAAGAAAACATCTTTGTGTGTTCATCAAAGGAATTTTCAGTAGTCGATTGGTATTGTTTTGTTCTGAAGCCCAGGATATTCTTTCAACCTGTAAACCCCTTGTTTCATGCCCTTCTAATTCTAGATGTTTGGGTACTGTGAGTATGTTTTAAAGTGTCTGTGACCAAATGAAAATAAAGCAGGGACCATGAACATTAAGAGAAAAAATGGGGACGCTTGTGTGGCTCAGTCCATTAAGCGTCCATCTCTTGATTTCAGCTTGGGTCATGATCTCATGGTCGTGAGATCAAGCCCTGTGTTGGGTTCCACGCTGGGCATAGAGCCTGCTTAAGATTCTCTTTCTCCCTTTCCCCCTGCCCCTCCGCCACTTGCTCTCTCTTTCTCAACACACACACACACACACACACACCAAAAAATTGTGTATGAAGTATTCATGATGCCTGGTGCAGCATATGCTCTCAGTAAGTGTTATTATTCCATTTCCCTTTCTTAGCCTCAGCCCGGGTCCAGACCTTCATCTTCCTACATCTGAACAAGAAAGAGTCTCCTCACTAGTCTCTTTGCCTCTGTCTTTTGCACTACTGTGAGATGAAACTATACTTTGCTTATCATGTTCTCTTGTTCAAGAACTTAATTGCCTACAGCATTGTGTCAAAACTGCAAGCTTGCGGGCAATGCTGCACATAACTAAATTCTTCAGCCTTTGCCCTGAGTTTCACCAACTGTACAGCTTGAGGGCATAATTCCCACAAGACTGTTGTTACTTCAGATATCAGGTACAAGTTTGGTGGTCCCAGGACCACCTGCACTTCAGACTAGCTTGCTATATATCTGAGGGTCCCCATAACTACCCTCAGTTTTGATAATTTGCTGGGATGACTACAAAACTCAGGAATGTTATACTTACTGTTATAGCCTTATTCCAGCAAAAAGATACAAATTAAAATCAGCCAAGGAAGAGACACATAGAGCAGAGTCCAAGAGGGGTTCAATGGCAGAACTTCCTGTATTCTCTCCCCATTGAGTCATGGACGGCAGCACCTCCTCCCATAACCATATGTGATAATACACACAAAGTATTGCTAGCCAGGGAAGCTTACTTCAACCTTTGGTGTCCAGAGTTTTTACTGGGGCTCCATCACATACTGCTTGTGTGGCTTTCAGTCTCCAAGTACTCCTAGAGGTTGGCTAATATCTTTAGTCTCATTTCCAATGGAGGTCATGACATACTGCATGCCCTGGGGGCTCCATCACAAATCTTATTAGACTGTCAGTGGCCAAAGCTCCCAAACAACAAAGACTCACCTATTAGGCAAGACATTCCAGAGGTCTAGAGATCAACTCTTAGTAGCTGAGGGCAAAGGCCAGACCTCTCTTTGGGTGAGGTTAATTCTTCACTACACAGCCTTATTTCCCATTGCTCTTCTGTGGCACATGGTTGGCCAAACAATGTAACATCCAAACCATCCCACACTTTCCTGCAGGTTTTTTTTTACTTCCCTTTACGTCCTTTACTGTACTAGTTCTTTACTTCCAGTATGCTTAAATGTTATGCTTTTTAAATGTTAAGACTTAGCTCAAGTCTTACTTGCCCCCTGAAACTGTTTGCCCCAAACTTTCCTAATCACCCATTTGTCTAACTAGTTTGTTGTTTGTCTTGTGTGGCGCTGTAGGCTGGCTTATATTTATAGACTTCCCTGAGCCCAACTGTCCACCATAAAGTAATTGCTTATTAATAATAATGATTTTCCTAGTATCTAAGGCATTCAATGAAATCAGGCACCATTATTAGCTGTTTCTCATTATTTCTGATTACTTGGGCTCCAATTTAGATATGTTGCTACCTAAGTGAATCATTAGATCCTAAGATAATCAAATTCAAATTGAGCTTCAGAATGTTTGCAAGTGAAAAAACAAGTGGTAGATTGACACTTGTGGACCTTAATGTTTTCCCCAAAACAAAATGACCAAAAATGTTTCCTGGAAACCAGAACTTTGTGCTAGTCTGGTTCAGTGGTTATTTTTACTGTAGCTTAGTCCTTATGACCCCTGGTGGGTAAGGACCTAGAAGAGGCAGACAAGCCCCATTCAGAGAGCCCTTTTGAAAAATAATTGATGCCTTAAATGCCAATGCTTTAATTTAAATTAAATTAATTCTTAATTTATTAATTAATTAATCACAAGATCCCAGGAGTAGCACTTAGTTAGGCAGGACCACTGTCTTCTGGGTAGAAAGATGGAGGGTTTTTTTTTGTTGATGTTGTTGTTGTTGTTGCTGTGTGGACAAATTCCCTCACTCCCATCAAAACAAAAAGGCTTTACCAAAATGTCTGAATTACTGGCTTCATTCAGATATGGTCTCGATGTGTTTTTCTTTAGACCATGCCTCGATTGTCATGACAACCATGTGTGTGTGTGTATATGTGTGTCTACTGAATGGTATCTGGAAGCAGCACCTCAACATCCAGGCAGAAATAAAGTGGGTGTGCTGAGCAGAGAGTGTCTCCTTACCTATTCAAACAATAATGTTAGAAAAGGTTAAAAACATCGTTTAGCATCACCTCTTAAATTAAAATTCTAAACAATCAGCTATTCTCTCCAGCAGAGCAGAACAATCATACATTAAGTGTCAATGTCTAAGTTCTCATTCTTTATTATATCAATGGCTATTAACGATTCCACCATGTTCTGATCCTACTGACCCTTCTTTATCAACCTTCTCTCCTCCAACTTCTCCATCCTCATCTCTTGGAGGAATCTCTAATCCCCCCCCAGAAAGGAGATCCACTTATAGATTATACTGTTTGGAGCTTCTGAGATTTGGTCACATTTCTCTAAAGAGGGTCAGCTTTTTCAAGAGAGGTCATTCATCTTTGATCCAGGAAATCTACTTTATTCACGTTGAGCCTAGGACTTGATCTTTATGAGTTTTCTATATCTTTGGAAGCTCCACTGACTCTTCCAAGCTACTGGGCTGCTATTCCATAAGTACCCTTCTGATGGTATAAATGGTCTTGTGGAAGTCTAAGAATTAATGTTTAATACATCATTTCATTATTTCTCATGGCCCTCAGTAGCTTTTTCCCTGAGTTCCTGTTCTTGGTGTGAAAGGTAGATATAAACAATTAACTCAACTATGGCTGGTTGACCCAAACTATTTCTCTTGTTTGTTGTGAAACTGAGTATGAGAGGACGAGGCTATTTCAGAGAGACAGAGAAAACCAATGCTACTTGAATATAAGAAGCATTGACCAACAGTTGCCAAGAGGCAATCTATTCACATTGTGGACCAGAAATATTTTTTGGATCAGTTCATGTCCAGTCCACACAAGCTTGGTGACTTTTGCTCTTAAAGACCCATTTCTGGGAGTTTTTCTGGACCCTGTGCCCTACATGAACTTTCCAAGCTACAAGGAAGGTCCACGTAAAGGTTTGAGATGGCAAGCCTCTATTAGTAGCCTTAAAAACTCAGTATGCTTTAGTTAACTCAAGTTTGTCATTATTTCATGTGTTTTCAGAGAGGGTAGTATCTGAGGTGCCCATGCCCACTGGGATCCTCCACACTGGGGAAGTAGTAAGCACAGCCCTAGACCAGGTGGGTTGTGTGTAAAACCTTTGAAATTCCACACAAACCCAATGTCCAGCTAAAAATGTGTGATGGGATCCACTTAGGTTAGGAAGATAGGATGTCGAAGAGCTTACCCTGTACTTCCTCCCATACCCCATTATGTATCAGTTTTCAGGGGAGACAATGACCCATCTATTCAGGAAAAAATAATAATATTTAAACTCCATGATTGTAATGTTTACATTCTGCCAAATATTTCCCTTGGAAATAAAAGCAAGGGAAGTAGATGAGAAACATTTATTAAGCACCATTTATTATGTGCTAGGTATAATGCCAGCAGCCATACATTTATACAACCTCATTTGACTCAAGGTTGAAAAATTATTATTATTTGCTTTTTACTTAAAAAAAGTTTATTTGTTTACTTAGAGAGAGAGAGAGAGTGATCAGGGGAGGGGCAGAGAGAGAGAGATAGAGAGAGAGAATCCCAAGCAGGCTCCACACTGTCAGCACAGAGCCCATCGTGGGGCTTGATCTCACAAACCATGAGACCATGCCTGAGCTGAAATCAAGAGTCAGACGCTTAACCAACTGAGCCACTCAGGCATCCCACTTTTTCCTTTTTTTTTTTATTGAGGTAAACATACATATAGCAACATGTACTAATGTTAATTACATAGTTTGATGAATTTTTATTTATGTATACATTCATGGAACCAGCTCCCAGATGAAGACAGAGAACAGTTGCAGCATCCTAAGACTCGATCATATCTTTCCCCCACCTCTGCCTCCTTATATCTGTCAATACCACTGACCCCTGCTAGAGGTAACCACTCATCTGACTTTTATCTCCCGAGATTAGTTTTGGCTGTATTTGAACTTATATATACTTTTGTTCCAAATGCATGTGTTTCCATCCCCTATGTGTTATTGCCTGTAGCTGTAAAAGATTATTTTTTTAAAGAAAATCAAACATCCTTCAGGCTACAGTGAAGCATTCTACATCATGATAGTGATTTGATTGATCTTGTCTGCTGGGGAAATCAACTAGATGTACTGCTTAAAGAAAGCCAAATAGTTCTTGTATATTTATATATATAGTACATTAGAAGATAGTACATAAAAATACAATTGAGTATTGCACGTGGAGAGAAGCTATATAAGTCTTGGTCATTCAAACTGTAATGATATTCATTTATTCTGGGTTCCAGTTACTTAAAGAAGTGATTCTTCCCAAACCCTAATTTGAAAATGGGAATACATGCATTTAGGACAAAATTTAAAGGATACTAAGGTTTGTCTGCAAGTGTTAACAACATGGTTATATATAATAGCTCTGAACTAGAAACAACCCAAATATCCATCAGCTGGTGAATGGATAAATAAATTGTGTTATATCTATACTATGAATTATTACTCAGCAATAAAAAGGAATAAAATATTAATTCATGCAATAACATGGGTGAATTAAACAGATACTAAACATAAAGGTCAAATGCTAATTACTATATGGTTTTATTTGTATGACATTCTAGAAAACACAAAACAATCGTGACAGAGAGCAGATGAGTGGTTGCCTGGGGCCCTGGTAGAAGGGGGGGTTGACTGAGAAGGAGCAAAAGGAAATTTGTAGGGTGTTAGAACTGTTGTATATCTTGGTTTAGTAGTTACAAGATTACATTATTATATACATTACCCAAATTCATTAAACTATGTACCTGAAAATGGGAGAATTTCAGTGTATATAAAGCATACCTCAATAAATCTGTAAAAATTTACAACCATGCAAAATGGTATAAACAATGAAAAGTAATTCTCCCTCCACAGCTGTCTTTTAACTCCTTTGTCCCTTAGTCTATGTATCCCCACCTACCCAACCCTGTTTACCTTTTGTAGTGGTTCTTTAGATTTACGTAATGGGTTCCTGGGTAATTTGAAAATTAGACTAAGAATATTAGAATTCAGATGTCAATTTTTGATTACTGACATCATAAAGAGGTTCCCAATATTATTTGACCATATGCTGAGAAGCCCAGTCTATTTCTTGGTACCCCTTACTGAATGCTTGCTATGGAAAAGCCATTTTTTGCAAGGCTTCTCATTCCATTGTCACCACAACCCTCTGAAATGTGTATTAATATCCTTGTTTGATAAATGAGGAAACTGCAGCCTAGACACATATAAGTAAAAATGTTACCAGCTAGTGAATATACAAGGTTACCCAGCCAGTAAGGGGCAGAGCTGGGGTTCAAATCCAGATCTGTCACAGGCAAACACAAAGTTCACAATCCATAACACACTGAGCAATGCTGCTGTCTTGATTTGGAAGGTTGAGATGGAAGGAAGATCCACTGGGTCAACAGAGTAGTCTGTGTGATCTTTCTAATCCTATAGTTGTTTCAGCTGAAACCTCTTCTACCTTTACTCCACTCCCCTTCAGATTCTTTGATTAGTACTAGTTCTCAAAACAGGAATATTTTAATTTAGTCTTATTATATGAAATTCCTTGGGGCGTCAGCTGTTTTCATCTTTGTTTCTTACTCAATGAAAATTAATTCTGCTGCAAAAAATAAAGGTCTTACTTATGTGTGAAATGTCTTTTTCAGTCTACATTAAAACTTTATCAAATTTATTTTCCCCACTCTCTGCAGCAGGAATAGGGGAAAGTTCAATAATGAAAAAGCTCTTCTGTTCCAAGGAGCACCTTCTCCTTAAAATAGTACCCTCAAGGGACACAGGCAGGCAGACACGCTTACATTGGCCAAAAGATCAGCTGCAAGAGTTTTAGCAAAACAAATAAATCTTCTGAGCCCTATGGGTCATACCTGTTCTTTTGCTTTAATCTTTCTTCAGTTGAATCTGGCAAAGACAAGGTCAGATATTGGCACAATATTGGAAATGACTTCAACTTGTAAAGAAAAAGGAAGGAATGCAGTGAGACTGCCATTGCCAAAAACATTCCAATGCTCTTTTAAATTCTCTGGTATTACGCTATTCTCCCCTGCCCTCTTCAGTCAGTGGTCTGGCCTCACTCCTAAAGCAGTGCACTACAATACAATGTCAACTCCAGGAAATTCATGTCAAAATTTCTATAGCTAGTTGAGCATCCGTTCTGAATGTGCTTTTGTTCATCAGTGGGTGTGTGGGACGAGTAGACAGCTGGAATATTTTCTAAATGCAAAGTTAAATCTGTACTGTCAAAAAGTGCCAGCAGCCTCATATTATTGAGATTAAGGGTCCGCCAGCCTTCCAGCTTCCATGCTCCATGAGCAGGGACAGTGTCACAGTTGCTATTGTATCCCTGGTGCCTTAGCTCTCTGTCCTGCACATAGAAAGTGCCCCCAAATAAAGCAGAGCTGAAACAGATGACAGAGCCATCTAACCCAACTTGGTGCCAGAGGGGAAGTGTCCTCCTGTATGGGCTGGGCAGGAAAGGAAAGAGGCCAGCTGAGACTTGGACAGCCTGGGGAGTGTTTGCCCCTTTGCAATGTGGCAGCAACCACTTAGGTCATCTGATGGATGCCACGTGGTCCTGGCACTTCTACATTTCAAGTTTTTGAGAGAATTCAGGATTCTAAATTTTTATGTGAAATTTCTTGAATTATGTTATGCTATTCAGGCAAAATATTTGTCTACCAGCTGAATTGGACTTAAAGGCTGCCAGCTTGGACTCCTTTCTAAGTATTTAAAGGATCTAAAGATTTATTTTGGTCAAAAACCAAAAGCTTGTTTCATAGAATAACTTAAAATAAGTTTTAATCACATTTCCCCCAAGTGGTGGTGCTTTCACCAGAAATGGGGCTTGGTACTAGGAGCTCACAAACTGGTATGGCCCCATTTGTTGAACTTACACATTTTCCTTAGTGCCCACACCCCTTTCCTTCTCTTCCCTTTCCTCCTCACTGGGATGGTGAACTCTGGCATGCTCTGAGAACCTTAGGGTTTAGTTCCTACCCCAGAGGTGACTGGAAGCCTGTGGTCCATTTCAGGCATAGCCTGGCCCACATTGTATCTTTTTCCTGCTCCCTTGGCCTCCTCTTTCTGATGGCTTTTCCCTACTAGCCTTTAAACATGCTTATGTCTCTCTAAACTTAAAACAAAGTAAAACAACCCTCCATCAAACCCCACATTCCTATCCAGCTATGGTCCAAGCTCTTGGCACCCTTCATCATCAATCTTCTTGAAGGACTGTCTGCACTTGCTACCTCCACATCCTTCCTCTATTGACCCCTGAAATTTGGCATTCATCCCTATCACACCTCTGATATGAATTTTGCCAAGGTCATCAGGGATTGCCGAAGATATTTCCCAGGCTTCTTGTCTTGATCTTTCAGTATCATTGACTTTGTTGATTAATTCTTCCTTCTTCATTTACCTAGTTTGACTTCTCTGATTGCTCATTCTCAGGCTCCTTTGGTGTTTCTTCTTCTGGGGGCTTAATACTGATGACCCTCAGAGTTCTAAGCCTCCTTCTCTTCTAACTCTACACACCTCCATGGATGATCTCAACTTACTCCCCTGGCTTATGCTGTGACCTATATGCTAGAGGCTCTGATGGTTTAATCACTAGCTCAGATTTCTCTCCTGAACTCCAGGGGGATTATCCCACTCCCTCAGGCACCAGCACCTCAACATGTCCAATACTGAACCCCATACTTTTCCTCTTCCAGAACTGCTCTTCTTCCTCTGGTTTTCAGAGAATGGCACCCCTATCTACCTGGTGGCTGAACTCAGAGACCTGAAAATCATTCTTGACTCCTTCTCCTTCACATCCCTCTCCTATCAGTCACCAGGTTCTGTGACTCTATCTCCCAACCATCTTTCAGATCTCTCCCCCTTTCCCCATCCTGATAAGACTCTGGGGAAGGTCACCATCATCTCTTGCCCAGATTATAGCAATAGCCTCCAAGTAGGATCCTCTTCCTCTAGTTCGTCCACCCCTCCTCGCCACTCCTTTATCAATACTGTAACTAGGTTAACCTTTACCTTTATTTGGGCTTTCAGGTTAACCTTTACCTTTATTTTCTTCATATATATATATATATATATATATATATATATTTATATATATATATTTGTATATATTTTTATATATATATGTGTGTGTATATATATATATATATATATATATATATATATATATTGCTTTAGAACCCCTTAACAATGGCTTGGAAGTGATTCATTGTCCCAAACATACAATTTGACAATTTAGTAATAATAATAATAATAATAACAAATACCATTTATTTTTTATTTTTTTATTTTTAAATTTTATTTATTTTAAGAGAGAGACACAGGGAGAGTATTTGTGTGTGTGTGCATGTGTGCACACCAGGGAGGGGCAGAGAGAGAATCCTAAGCAGGCTCTGAGCTGTCAGCACAAGCCCAACTCGGGGCTGGATCTTATGAACCATGAGTTCGTGACCTGAGCCGAAATCAAGAGTTGGACACCTAAGTGACTGAGCCACCCAGGTGTTCCTAACAACTACCATTTAATGACTATTTAATGAGTTGTATGGTACTGTGTACCAAACCCTGTGCTTAGTACTTTACGTACTCAATCTTGTTCAGTCTTTGTAACAAAGCAGGCAAAGTGGATATTATTAGTCCACTCTACAAAAGAGGACACTGAGAGTGAGATTTATCCACTCAGCTGGCAAGTCGAGATGGAGTTGGATGCCAGAGCTGACCACTGAGCCAGTGATCTTAACTCCCCTCTGCTCAGCGTTTCACAGCTGGTGCCTGGAGCTTCAGTTCATATTTCTCACCCTCATTTCTCCAAAGCTGTCCCTGGGTTTTTGGCTGAATCTCACAGCTAACCCTCTAGTTGATTGGAAAAATCAGCCACCACCCATGAATAATAATCTTGCATTAGGCTAACCGAGATCTTGACAGGCATTTCATCCAAGATTGAGAAATAACGAGGGTTGTAAGAACTGGGTGTCAGCAACAGTGATATTTTGAATTGAGACAGTGATTTTAGTTTCTTGATAACATAATGGTGGAAATTGTTCTTAAATAGAACTTTTCCACCTGCTGGGATAATATGGTGAATAAGTGTATTCAGGGTTTAAGTGCTGTAGGGAAGGTGCCAGCCAACCATCAAACATATGACCTGAAGCCATCTCCCCAGCATCCCTTCACAATAATGCTCTAATACTTGGTGGTTGTAGAGTAGTGGCTTCTAATGTGGAATCTAGATAATGTCCATACACAAAAGCCTGTCTATTTCCAAGGCTCCCTGAAGAGGGCAATGGGCACACTGGATGCTGCCAATGCTGCTTTCTAATCACAGTCCAAACCTTGTCATTGCTTGAAACTGCTTCTTTTATGAAATCCCATTAGCGTCCACATACTACAACCCTCCTCTTTCCCCTCACTAAATCTCTTTGTTCTTCAGCTGCATCAAGGCTCCAGTGTAACTGTTCCAGTCTAACCAGCTTTCCTGGCTTACTTTCTTTCTTTCTTTTTTTTTTTTTTTTTTACTTTTCATCTATTTTTATTGCTTTTTTTTTCAATATATGAAATTTATTGTCAAATTGGTTTCCCTACAACACCCAGTGCTCATCCCAAAAGGTGCCCTCCTCAATACCCATCACCCACCCTCCCCTTCCTCCCACTCCCCATCAACCCTCAGTTTGTTCTCAGTTTTTAAGAGTCTCTTATGCTTTGGCTCTCTCCCACTCTAACCTCTTTTTTTTTTTTTTCCTTCCCCTCCCCCATGGGTTTCTGTTAAGTTTCTCAGGAACCACATAGGAGTGAAAACATATGGGATCTGTCTTTCTCTGTATGGCTTATTTCACTTAGCATAACACTCTCCAGTTCCATCCATGTTGCTACAAAGGGCCATATTTCATTCTTTCTCATTGCCTGGCTTACTTTCTGATACAGCCTTAGATCCATGGTCAATCTCTAAGATGGTTTCTTACCAACAATTCTCAACTGCCTGGTTTTTCTTCTGTACTTGCTGTACAGTTCATATCTCTCTGTTAGTCTAACAGTTTCCACTCTCTTCTGCACAGTGGAGACTCTTATATAACCTTGTCCAATGACAATGGCTCCATGGAAAGAGCTGGTTTCCAGCATCTTCTAAGTTTCTCAGTGCTACCCTTGAGGTCTTTTTTTCCCAGATACCTTCCTTTCCAAATTCCCATTGTTGGCTGTTTACTGACTTCTCATCTCTTCTTTGAGCCCCATCCCCATGCCCTTCAGTCACTGCAGGGAGGACTAGATCTTTCCTTTTTCAGAGGCAATAGAAGTCCTTAGATGTGAACTCTCCCTTTCATCTTTAAACTTGTCTATAAAAGTATTTCTTTCCTTCTTTCCTGTTTTAAAAAAAGAGCTGCCCTCTCACCCCTATAAAGCTGATTCCTTCCCCTGTCCCATTTAGTTTTCTTAATTGTTTAAAAATGTAAATGTGATGATGTCATTTCTCTGTCTGACTAGACATTCTGATTTCTTGGTCAACAGTATTTTTTAAAAACCACCCAGGTGAAACACACTGTACACACTGTATGTTAGCCAATTTAACAATAAATTATATTTTTAAAAAAACCACCCAGGTGATTTGCTTGTGTCTTTTATGACACTTCATTCTGTTCTCCTCCTTGCTCTGCACCTTCACTTCTACTCTCCAATCTTCAGAAGTCTACCTCTTTTCCAAACTTCAGGTTTCAGTTCAAATGTCACTGTCTATTGGAGGTTGTTTTCTGCCCCAGCACCCCATTTGCTTCGTTCATTATACATACTACGGTTTATGTTGTTGGACTGTTTCCTTGTTTTTTCTACCTGTCTTCCTACTGCTAGGCTGGAAGCTTCCTGGGGTGAGAGCACCATCTCTGTAGTTCACCACTGAATCCCTAAAGCGAAGCAGAGTCTGACATATTTGCATTCACTAAGGGTGTGAGGAATTAATAATAGGTAAGGAATTGCTTCTGATCCTGCCTTCTTATGGGGGCTTGTACCATTGATTTTCTTTTCTTTCTAGGATCTTTAGGTTTTCTCTGCTGATCCATTTTCTCAGTATAAAAACATACTCAAAACCTTTCCATCCAAAATCAAACATATATAGGAAATTTGTCTTGGCACCCCTCTTTACTTAACTTTAGTCTTTTCTTTTTTCTTCTACGAAGAGAGGAAATTTAGCCCGAGGACTGGAAAGTTGGGGTCTGAAATCAGATTGCCTGGATTCAAATCCTGATGTTACCTACTAGATTTGAGGTCCTGGGCAAGTTCCTTCACTTCCTTGTGCCTCATTTTCCTTATCCATCAAATAGAGACAGTAATAGTACTTTTCCCAAGGAGTTGCTATCAGGATTAAGTGAGGTACTGTATACCTCACTTGGGTTCTAGTAAGCACTCTGTAAAATATTAGCCATTATTATTACAACTCTGGATTCCTTAGAGTCATCATCTCCATTGACTGTTTCTACCATCTCCAACTTTCTGGAACCCCTCAAACCATTTAAATTATTATTTGTCCTGCAGCATTATCTAATTCTCACTTCACTTGATCTGGTTGAGGCAGGGGACTCTATTGAGCATTGCCACCATCTTTCCCCTTTTTCTGCTTACAACTTGCTTTTCCTTACTCCCACCTTTCTGAATGCCCCTTCCCCAGGTTTCTTCACTCATTTCTTCTCATCTCTTGACTCCAGAGCTTTGTCCTCAATCTTCTTGTCTTTTCACTTTTTGCATTGTCCTTGGGCAGTTTTGTCCACTTCCATGGTTTACAAACAAGTCTTTGCTGATGAAAACTTTTAAATCATTACCTTTACCCCAACCTTTCTCCTGAGCTACAGACCAGTAGTGACAAGTGTCCCTGAGGCACCTCCATTTGGATGTCCTACATGGACGTCAGATTCTCCATATCTAAACCAAACACCTTAACTTGTCAGCACAGTCTCCTTCAATTTCTATCTCAATACTTCCTGTAAGATGTTTGCTCTCTGAACCATAAAGCAAATCCTCTGAATGCTAAACAAATGGCTGCATTTCTTTTAGGAACAAAGGAACAAGAATTGAAGGTTATTAATTACCTCCCCCCCCCAATTAAGTATAGTATTGTACAGTGGAAAGAGAACAGACTTTGGAATTAAATAGACACTAGTTTTAGTCTTAGCTCTAACCTTTACAAGCTGCGCGATTTAAAATGGGGATGATAGTGCTTACCTCTCAAGGTTGTTAGGATGAGCAAATAAAATGAGAGTGCAAAGCACTTGATACATAATAGATATACATCAAGTGGTAGCTTCATGTTTTCTTACTTTAGACTTACAACCTGCTTCATATGCTTATGTATTTTGAGTTCATAAATCTTCTCTGACCAGGGCCAGTGGTTGATGGAGTTGTTGGCACCAAAATGCCTAATTATTGTCTATTTGGAGACAACTGTGAACACAGCCTCTTGAATGGAGTTAACCAGCCAAGGTGAGATACCCCCATTGGCACATTTTCTAAGGGGTTAATTAGTGTGTTTTCTTACACATCAAGTTACATGGTAATTCCTTTGCCTGCTGCCTTGTAAAACAACTCTTTGAAACTCTTTCCTTTTAACTTTCCATGTTAAATCTAAATGGGTCTAGTTCAGTACATTGATGTCACAACTGCTCAAATGATAATCAGTGTAGCTCAATGGGGTGGAGTGGGACTTGGGGGGTAGAGAATGTTCACTGGGGTGTACAGAAGCCTATGCAAGTTGGATGGAAATTTTGTGAAATGTAAGGTTGTTGTTTTAGTGAGCTGATTGTGATCTGTATGTTTTTCATGGTCTTAAAGATAGTAGGGTCCCAAACATTTCCAGGTATGTTGTATTTGAGTTCAGTGCAGAGGGTGTTTGCTTATCAAACCAAGTGATCCTCCAATGAGTAGAAAGTCCTGGTGATGGTGTTGGGGTGGGGTGGATGTCTGGCCAAAGCTGAATGTGGTGCTTTTTCCTATGTTGGGATGCTTTCATTACAGTCTCTGCAACAGCTGGTCACAAGGAAGCGGAAGACAAGGGTCTATAATGTATAGTACCTGTAATAACCACCAAGCACTCACTTCTAGCTCCTCATCTTATAAGAGAAACTGCAGTCCCTAGGTCACTGCAAGTGCAAAGCCATTGCCAATGTAGAAAGGATGGGTTAGCATAGGTTATTGTGAATCAAAAATGTCAAAGAAAATTGCACTAGATGGAGTTAGACAGACAAGGAAGACTTTATTCAAAATGACTGTAGAGTAGAGAGAGAGAGAACTCAACTCTGCTGAAACAAAAGGGGAAGAGTTTTTAGTTCTGGGATGAGCTAATGTAGGAATACTAAGGGTGTTTGAAGGGAAGTTGGTTCAATGTGATGGTGTTTGCTAGTTGGTGCTCAAGGAAGTTAGACTCTGACTCTCCCACAAAGACTGGGAGATAGGGGCATTATCTTTCTGGATGATTACATTTCAAAGGAATGGCTCCCAGGTCCATGATAAAGACTTCCCTGGGTTGTATAAGTGGCAAGAGTCTGTGAGAAGATGTACATCTTCTCAGAGAAAGAATTTATAATTACAAGTTTTCTAAAGTAAATCCTTTAAGAAAAGGGAGGTCAGGTAGAAGCCTATCTAAAGTTTAATCAAACTGAGGGGAAGTTTTTTTTTTTTAATTTTTTTTAACGTTTATTTATTTTTGAGACAGAGAGAGACAGAGCATGAACGGGGGAGGGTCAGAGAGAGGGAGACACAGAATCTGAAACAGGCTCCAGGCTCTGAGCTGTCAGCACAGAGCCCGACTCGGGGCTCGAACTCACGGAGCGCGAGATCATGACCTGAGCCGAAGTCGGCCACTTAACCGACCGAGCCACCCAGGCGCGCCAAGGGGAAGTTTATTTAAGGCCAACTTGGTAAAAAGACAAACACCAATTGGAAATTTTCCAGTTGGAATGTTACAATGCATTACCACCCAGGTTATTCCAGTTTTCTAAAAAAGAAAGAAAGAAAGAAAGAAAGAAAGAAAGAAAGAAAGAAAGAAAAAAAGAAAAGAAAAAAGAAAAAAGAAGAAGAAGGATACTCAAGGGCCTGTGTTCTTTTCCAAACCACCTTCCTTTATTCATGGAGGCTCTTTAAAAGACTCTGTAGCAAAAGATTAGAATTCTACTAAAAACCTTCTTTCCAATCTTCTACTGGGTTCGTAAAAGCTCAAAATAAAGCCTTCCTTTTAGGAAAATGTATTCTCTACTCTATACAGACTGTAGCATTTCAACGACTTCATTTTCTACTTCCCATGACTTGTCTTTATGGGGGGAGGTAATTTAGGATTTAGGATAATATTATTGAAGTGTTTAATGCATTAGCTTTTGGATCCTGGCTTTGAAATTTATAAACTGTGTTCTCTTGGGCATGCTTTTAACATCCTTAGCCTCAGTTATCTAATCTATAAAATGGGGGGAAAGTCTATTTACCTCTTAGAGATGCTATTAAAATCTTGGCACAAATGCCAACAAATGATAATAATTATTAATATTTTGTACAGTTATGGGGCTTCAAAAGGGAGTTTTAATGTAAAAATAAAAAACAATAAGTGCTGTTTCAAGTTTATTATCTGCTTTATGGAAAGTTTTCATTATTTTTATTTATTCATGATTGGGTTGCACAATTAACACAATTATTCAGGGACCAATTATTCTGGTTGGCATTATCTAAATTTTGCTTCTCTTCCAGCTTAATGAAACTTAATCAGGTGGGTAGGGTAATAAAAACACAAGTTGGGGCCACTCAGTATTATAACTCATTATCAGAGTTTAGGCTTGACTGAGTCAGAGGAAAACAATGATGTCTAGATCCTACTGACTGAGGAGAACCACTTCTGAGCCAGGAGGACTCCTTTGTCCCATAGCTCAAGGCTTAGATGAGGTAAAGGCATAGTGAGGCCTCCTTGGATCCTTTCCCCCAGTACAGGATTCTAAGACTGTAGGTAAGAGAAGATCCCAAAAGACCACAAATGGGAACAGAATCCTTTTTTGTAAAGCCTCAATCAGTCTGGCCTCCGTGTCCTCTCCATGACTTCTCTAGGTTCTCCCTGTTTTTTTGTTTATAAAGACCAAGGGTAAATGTGGGTCCTGATAAATGGGAGGCAGCCTCTGGCCTATATGACCACTTGGTACAGTGGGAGAGAAGAGAGGGAGCAGAAACAATCTGTGAGAGATCTAGAAAAGGGGTCACTTCATATCTAGATGTAACCCCTTTGGTTTAACCATCTGAAGTTCCAGCCTCTATTGACTGCTGTGGCCCAGTTTGGAGCACTTGAATCAGAGCTCCTCCTTGGTGATATGTGTGTAGAAGGTGGTGTGTGTGTGGTTATGTGTGTGTGTGTGTAGATGGGGGAGGTCCATGGGCTTTCCTTATAGCCCCTCATCTCCACCTGTGGGGTCATTCTACTAGGTGATCTTAGGTGGTCAAAGGACAAGGATTTAAATATAGTTAAATCACATCATGAGAAAGTTATCATGAGAAAGTTTCAGTTTTTCTCACAGCCATTCTGATTAAGTCAAGGAGAAAGAGGATTCATTTTTGTACTAGGATGCTTTTAAGTCTATAAACCCTTGCGCCTCTTCATTAAAACAATTAAGTGAATCCATTCAAAGAAAAATGTTAACTCAATAATAGTATAGGTTGTGACCAAAAAAAAAAAAAAATCATGATTTGGAATGCACCTGATAAGGTAAATTCCTACCATTTTGGATGTAAGGAATCGTTAGATGAGAAAGTTTTCAGGGAATTTTATATCTTTATTCTTGATCTGAGCACCCACCTCAGGTAGTCAAAAGCTGGCTGCTAGAAGGAGGTATGATGAGATAAAGGGCAGATATTCCTGGATAACTGTCCAAAAAGAGTAGACATCAACTTTCGTCTAGAATAGGCAAGGTTTTCCCAGGTCAGCAGCCCCTGCCACATAACTACTGTGGGAAAAGCTAGTCAGGTGTAAGATACTATGTGAAGCACTTCAGAATGTTTGCTGGGATGTGCCCTGAGGCACCTCTTTGGTGGGTGATTCTTGGAGTTGAATTTCCTTAGTCAAGCTTTAGAGTTGCTTGATTTTTCAGGGCAAAGCAAAAGCAGGGGATGTTGACTGGGTTAATGTAACTGTGTTACTTCCTATTCTGTCCTTTACCTCTGAAAATCCAGTGTAGTTCAGGTGCATACCGACCCCTGGAACAAACTGGAGATGATATGCTGGTGTGCTGTGGGAATTTTCAAGTCAAGGTAGCTATCAGCTACTTGTATCTATAGAGGCATATGGGTAAGGGGAGCACTACAAGGAAACTAGTCATTAAAACCCTGTCAGTCACTACTGTCAGTAAACTCATTGGTAGAATTTGCAACATTGCACATGCTGTCCCTGCCATAGGGGGAAAAGTCGCAAACAAACTTGGAAATCCTTTGACTTTTGATCAAGATACTAGGTTTTTGGATTGTGCATCTACTTAAGGGCCACATATGTTTCTTTTGGCTCATACAGTAGATGTTTTCTTCATTCCTGACCCATTATGAGCTGATCAGACCTTTCTTGGGACACTCCTTCTTTGGGGTTAAATTGGAAAGAGTGAGATATCTTTGCCAAAATTGTGAAACAGCCAAACTATGTCTGGTTTTTCACACATTTCCTTTCCAGGTCCTTTCCCCTGATTTTAGCATCCTTCTGGGTCCCAGCCACTAGACTCAGTCCTCTTCTATTGCCTGGGGTTCCTCTTTATAATAGAAGTCCATTCATGAACTTATTCCCCCTGAGATACTCCCAGGATACTTCCCTTCTAAGGAATGTTATATTTAAAAAAAGAATTTATTCCTAGAAAAGGCAATGAAATTAATTGTATTAAAGTCATTGAAATTAGTTTAGCTATGGTTATACCTGGGGCAAAAGGTGAGGCTAGCTTAAGGGGGAGAAAGATTTTCAGTCCCCAAATCCTTGACTCCATCCATGGGGGAGATGAGCCTGGGGAAGGGATACTTCACCAGAGCCAGATTTGCTATCTGTTCACATCAGCTGTGGTGTGACCTGAGACACTTTACTCTCCTCCAGCATCCCCAGATGGAGAGTCACAAGAATAATGATTGTGTGACTTAGAAAATCACAAAATTTAACCTGCTATACAATAATGTGAGATGTATGTGCCTTATTTGTGGGTGGTTTCCTCCAGACATTGTCCAAATAGTTTCTGTGGTAGTTTTGTATATTTAACTATGAATATATTCAGAAGGAATGCCATGGTAACCCACATGGAAAAGCCCAAGGAAAAGCAACTCATTCCTGTGGCTTATCTCTGAAATTAATTTTGCACAGAGTATTGCCTACATGAGTGTTTCTCTATTGAAGTGAATCACGATTAGTTCAGTTGGATTTGATCAGCAAATATAGGCAGATAACGTTTCTTTTGCAGAGTCTATAAATGTGAATCTTGAATGAAAGCTTCTGAAGACCAGTCTTCATGTAAATGAGAGGCTGGGGCTCTAACCCCTGGGTTGGGAAGGTATAATTGATCCGCAGTTGATGGAAGGACACTAATTTTTCACATGGGGATACTGTCTGCTTTGTGACCGTCTAAAAAGAAGATGACAGTCCTCAGAGTTACTGGGTTATCATCTTCTTTTAGCTATGCTGGAAGGGCCAAGTAGCTGCAGAGCTCAAGTTGTCTCTCTCCTCCTGGGTTGGCAGCACACGTGGGATTTGTTAGCCATAGCAGCCTCAGTGAGTTTGTGCGGGTGACCGTGACTCATTAGTCAGCCAGCGTGTCATGGTGCCCAAGAAGCAGTTGTCTCTGCCCTGAATGCAGGGAGTGCTCTCTGCAGCAATGTGGGGAGCCAATTAAAGAACAGTCTCTTGGGGATGCCAGTCCCCAGGGACTCCAGGGCTCCCTGGCCTGGCTGAAAATGTGCTCTGTCATGTCCAATGAGTTGGTCAGTCTATCACTGGATGGCTTCTTTCCATCTGAGCTGGCTATTTCTTCCCTAATGAAACGTTTGTGTTTTTCCTCCCCAGGGGAAGGGGGGAATGGTCACCTACTGGCTGGAAGGAAAGACATTTGCTGCAGTCCCCAAAGATGTCTGTGGCACTTCTGTCCCCATTTAAGGACCAGAGTGAAACTCTTTTAATTTAATTCCTGGAATCATTAACAACAAATATCTCTATAACTCAGCTTAAAGTAATTTCTCTGTTATACATGTGGTTTTTGACTCTTTCTAGCCATGTAGCCCATCACAGTCTTTTCATGAAACATAGAGGGGCTTAGAGTTTTAGAATTTTAGTGGCATCTTGGGCCAAAGGGAAGGGAGACATCTACACACTTCAGATCATCTGAAACCACAGAGAATTAAAATTGAAAATGGTTTATTTCTCTCTGTTTCTTTTTCTCTTGCCTTTTTTTTGGGGGGTGGGGAATGAGTGAAGAGAGGGTAGGGGTGTACATGCAGGCAAAAGGAGAGAGCACCAAGTCCGGTGGCAGTGAGGATCAAGGTTATACTGTTTGGGTGGTAGATGTTGGTTTCATTAAGCATGGTCAGGGCTGATCTTCAAGATTTTGAGATTGGCAAATTTATTCCCTAAGCCCCTTTACTCCTTTTCTATATCTGCTTTCTTTTTTAATGTGGTCCCTACCCCCACTCCTTCCCCACCATGTACTTTTTCTTGCCTCCCACTCATGGCCACTCTCTCATCCAGAGTTCTAGATCATGTCCCCCTCCATGCTCCCAGTCAAACCCAACTATTCTGTGGAAACTCATTAGTGACTGGCTTATTGTTAATTGAATAAATTATTCTTGTTGAGATATTAAATTTGGATAGGAAAAGTGATCTCTTTTGCATTTTAATAGGGATCACCATTGTTTTATCTCTTAGAAGTAACACATAGTGAGAACCTAGGTTTGGGGGCAAGCCCCATAGAAGGGGATTTTTAGCAATCAATCTTCAATGACTTCCAAAGAGGAAAGTGTTTGTCTGTCCTTATTAAGAATTGTATATCCTTTTGGGGCGCCTGGGTGGCTCAGTCGGTTAAGCATCTGACTTCGGCTCAGGTCATGATCTCGCGGTCCGTGAGCTCGAGCCCCGCGTCAGGCTCTGTGCTGACAGCTCAGAGCCTGGAGCCTGTTTCAGATTCTGTGTCCCTCTCTCTCTGACCCTCCCCCGTTCATGCTGTCTCTCCCTGTCTCAAAAATAAATAAATATTAAAAAAAAAAAGAATTGTACGTCCTTTTAAACAAGATCGTTGGTTTCCTTTCAGTCTTAGTCTTAGTTCAGGATACAGAAGGAAAACTAGAAGCTTTTAGAGGTCAGTTTTCCTTTTGGTATATTGAGAGTTGCTTTCTAGCTTTTGGTTCAGGCTGGTAGAGTTTCTTGCCATAGGTATTAAATCCTTTTCAACTTCCTCTACATTTTAATTAGGCAATTTGAATAAGGAGGAGGAATCAGAAGGAATGCACCTATTCACATGCTCTGGGACCCCCTCAGAACCACCACATTTATCTTCAGGGATAGAGGTCCCTCTTTCACAGCCCAGAGCCCTGGGCTTACACTGTGTTTACCTCCCACACCCACTTCTCCACCTCCACTTTGTTCCATCCCTTACAGCTTGCCAGACTTACAATCTGGTTCTAATCTTGTCACTTCTGACCTCAGAGAAGCTCCCCTAGCTCTTTGTCCTAATTGAATACAGACACTTTACTCTGGCATCTTAGAACCTCCATGGTAATAAAGTGCTGCATTTCTATGTGCCATGCATTGTTCTAAGCAGTTTACACATATTAATTGATTTCATTCTCACAACCCTCTGAAGCAGGCCACTATTATTCTCCCTATTTTACAGCTTAAGAAACTGAGGTACAGAGAAGTTATCCTTAAAGTCACAAACCTAATAAGAAGCAGAGTGGGGACTTGAACCCATGCAGTATGGCCCTGGGAGTGCATACCCTTTAGTACCATAGTATGGTGGACCCTACATTCCTCTCCACGTACCTTTCTCACTGCTTGCTCACTGTACATCTGATGGAACAAAATGGCTCATTGTTTCCAGAACACCTGCCCTTGCTTCCTGGGAGTCACAACTTTGCCTTTGCTCTTCCCTTCAGTCACTATATTCTCCTTAGCTCTGTTGGTTCAATTTCTTAAAACACCAGCTCCTCCATGAAACCTGAACCCAACACCACCTTTCTTTGAACCCAACACCACCATCAGAGTTGCTTCTTACTAAATACTCAGTTTTGGTCACCTTGCCAGATAGTCAACAGCAGGCACTGAAGCCCCAACACAGTAAAAAATTTGAGCATAACTTTTGACTCTCCCCAAAATTAACTATTAATAGCCTACTGTTGACCAGAAGCTTTACCTATAACATAAATAGTTGATTAATACATATTTTGTAGGGGGCGGTGGGCGCCTGGATGGCTCAGTCGGTTAAGCAGCTGACTTCAGCTCAGGTCATGATCTCACAGTTTGTGAGTTTGAGCCCTGCATGAGGCTCTGTGCTGACATTTTCTTTTCTCTAGCTTACTTAATATAAGAATACAGGATATAATATGTATATCATACAAAATAAGTATTAAAAGGTTTTTTTTAATGTTTATTTATTTTTGAGAGAGAGACAGACAGAGTGTGAACGGGGTGGGGGTGGGGTAGTCAGAGAGAGAGGGAGACGCAGAATCCCAAGCAGGCTCCAGGCTCTGAGCTGTCAGCACAGAGCCTGATGCAGGGCTCGAACTCACAAATGGTGAGATCAAGACCTGAGCCAAAGTCGGCCGCTTAACCGGCTGAGCCACCCAGGCACCCCTGAAATATTTTTTTTTCTGAAAAAATATTTTTCCCTGTAAAACTGTACTAAGTGTGCTTAATTTGTTCCCTAATCTTTCATTAATCAAATAGTATGTAACTGCCAACCTGAGGCTCTGATCAGCAGGAACAAATGCCACTACCTCGTGGAGCTGGGTTAACTCCAACAAAGACATGAGCACTTTAGTTAGCCAAAGTGGGTTTATTGAGAAGAGTGTACCTTTTGTCATCAAGTTTTAATATAGAATGAAATAGTTCTAACCCCTCACTTATATACAGACCATTGGTCAAGTTGGGTAGAGGGCTTGTCAATGTTTTGGAAGCCTGACCCAAGTCAAAATCAAATGGACTTCTGGGCTGTATCCTGTCTTCACCAAGGTTTATGCCTTGTCTGTCTAAATGTGCCAGTATTGGAGGGTTGTTAACTGGCAGATGTTCTGGGGTCAATTCAGACCCCCTGCCATACATTAATATGAAGCCAGCACCTAAGGAAACTCATGAGGGGTTCTACCTAGAATTCTGCACATCTCTTTTTCTAATCATCTTATCTCTGGTGGTCCTAATAATTTACAATTTTTGTATAGGGAGCTTCACCATCCATCTCTTTTGAGAAGGGAGATAATGTTTATCTCATAGAATTGTGTTAGAGTTCCCATACCTCACTGAAGTACACATGAATCAATTAGTATTTTATTTCTGAGTAAAAGAGGAATATCATTATTATCAGGGCAAGTGATAAGTGTAAACTAATGGGGTTGGCAAATGTCAGCATTATTGGGCCATGCAAGGGCTAGGAGAAAGGAATAACCAGACGTGAGAATTGTTGTTGTGGGAAAGTGGAGAGGATTTGAGGATTGGTCGGAGGAGGAAGCATGAAGAGAATGGAGGCATTAAAGGTAACAAGAGAACTGAAGTTTCCACAAATGCTGGAAGTGTTGACCCAGGGCTGTGGGGTTAGGAGGTCTGGTGACACATGTTGGGAAGAAAGTGGATGCCCATTCCAAGGCGGAGAGTAGGAGAGAACTGTGATTTTTCCCTCAGAATTTTCTTTAATCCATATTTACTTTGTAGCAGGAAGAGGAAGCCATGCAAGTTTATTGAGATATGTGGGTTAAAAAATAGTTTTCAGGGGTGCCTGGTGGCTCAGTCACTTAAGCATCTGACTTTGGCTCAGGTCATGATCTTGTGGTTTGTGATTTTGAGCCCTGCGTCGGGCTCTGTGCAGACAGCTCAGAGCCTGGAGCCGGCTTTGGATTCTGTGTTTCCCTCTCTCTGCCCCTGCCCCACTCATGATCTCTCACTCTCTCTCTCTCTCTCTCTCTCTCCCCCCTCCCTCCCTCCATCCCTCCCTCAAAAATAAAGAAATGTTACAAAAAATAGTTTTCAGTTAGATATCAGATGGGAAAGTCAAGCAGTTTAAGGAGAGACAGCAATAGCTGTAACAATATTGATAATTATGAAGATATGCTAGACATTTTTCTCTGCTTCCTTATTTCTCCTGGGGGAACAATATCTAACTGGTTATATAAGATACTGTGAAGATGCTACTCCTGAGTGTCATAATATGTTTCTTCTGCTGGGGATGTTTCTAGGTTGACAGTACCTGTGAGGGGATATGAGCTGATTTTCTGTTGGGGATAATCAGCCGACTTTTGAGTATGGCAGGCAACCTACAGATTGGCATCTTGTGTGAGGCTGGTGAAGGACCTAGTGACTGCACTATTTGCCATCTATATCAGCCACTGGAGAAAAGATGAAGGTGTTAGAAGCATGTACTCAGAGCTGACTGTCATAGGTTGAGATCCTTAAGATTTTGGGAAGGGGATAGTAATTAGACATTAAGTGACTAAGCATGAAAATTTTGGAATTTTTTTCCAGAGGAAAAGATGCATGTATATGAACACACACACACACACACACACACACACACACACACACTTTTATGGAGTTTGGTCATGGATTCCAACTTGAGAACTCATTATGTATGATACACTTTCTAGAGTTGTATGGATTCTTATTAACTTTCGGAGGAGAGAAATGCTTTGTAATAATCTCCATTTAGCTAAAAAAGGTAATTTCCTTTTCCTTTTAAATAGACTTTGTTTTTTAAACATTTTATTTATTTATTTTTGAACTTTATTTTTTAGAGCAGTTTTAGGTTCCCAGCAAAATTGAGCAGAAGGTACACAGATTTCCCATATACCTCCGCCCCTACACATACATAACCTCCTGCATTATCAGCATCCCCCACCAAAGTGGTACACTTGTTACAGTTGATGAACCTATACTGACACATTATTATATAACCCAGAGTCTGTAGTTTACCTTAGGGTCCACTTTTGCTGTCGTACCTTCTATGGGTTTGGACAAATGTATAATGACATGTATCTTTCATTAAAGCATCATGCAGAGTAGTTTCACTGCCCTAAAAATCCTATTTTTCATCTATTCATCCTTCTTTCCTCCTAACCCCTAGCAAAGACTGATCCTTTTACTGTCTATATCTATATTTTTGCCTTCTCCAGAATATCGTATAGTTGGAATCATACAGTATGTAGTCTTTTCAGAATGACTTCCTTCACTTAGTGATGTGCATTTAAGATTCTTCCATGTATTTTCATGGTTTGATACCTCATTTCTTTTTAGCGTTCAATAATATGCCATAGTCTAGATGTACCACAGTTTATTTTTCCATTCACCCACTGAAGTATATCCTGATTGCTTCCGAGTTTTGACAATTATTAATAAAGTTGTTACAAATATCTGCGCATAGGTTTTTGGGTCATACATTTCAACTTTTTCAAGTAATTACCAAGGACTGCAATATAGTAAGAGTATGTTAGTTTTGTAGGAAATCTGCGAACTATTTTCCAAAGTGCTGTACCATTTTGAATTTCTATCAACAATGAATGAGAGTTTCTATTGCTCCACAACCTTCTCAGCATTTGGTGTGGTCAGTGTTTTAGATTTCTTTTTTTTAATTTTAATTTTTTTTTTTTTTACTTTAGAGAAAGAGAGAAGCACAAGTGGAGGAAAGGGGGAGGGGCAGAGGGAGAGAGTTTTCATGTTCAGTGTGAAGCCAGACTAGGGGCTCGACCCCACGACCCTGGGATCATGAGTTGAGGCAAAACCAAGAGTAAGACGCCCAATCCACTGTATCACCCAGGTGCCTCTCTGTACCTTTTAATATGATCACCTGATTTTTCTTCTTTAGCTTGTTGATATGCAGGATTACATTAATTGCTTTTTGAATGTTGAAGCAACCATGCCTACCTGGGGTAAATACCACTTGGTTGTGTTGTGCAATTCTTTTTATATGTTGTTGGATTAGATTTGCTAATATTTTGTCAAGGCTTTTTGCATCAATGTTTGTGAGAGATATTGGTCTATAGTTTTCTTTCCTTTTGAAGTCTTTGTCTGGTTTTGGTATTATGGTAATTCTGAGTCATAGAATGATTTAGGAAACATTCCCTCCCATCAGAAAGAGATTGTAGAGAATTGGTTTAATTCCTTTCCTAAATGTTGGTAAGAACTTATCAGTGAACCCATGTGGATCTGGTGCTTTCAATTTTGGAGGTTATTAATCATTGATTCAATTTATTTAATAGATATTGGCCTATTCAGATTGTCTATTTCTTCTTATGTGAGTTTTGGCAAATTGTGTCTTTCAAGGAATTGGTCCTTTTCATTCCAATTATCAAATTTGTGATAGAGTTGTTCACAGTATTCATTTACTATCCTTTTAATGCTCATGGGATCTGTAGTGATAACCCCTTTTTCACATCTGATATATTCTGCCTGCTGGATCTGCCTCTTTTTGATAGAAGGGTATTCATGTCTCCAACTATTTCTCCTTGCAGTTCTTTTGGTTTTTAACTCATGTATTTTGCACTATGTTGTTAGTTGCATCCACATCAAAGGTTGCTGTATCTCCTTGGTGAATTGATCCCTTTATCATTATGTAATGTCTCTCTGTCTTAGTATGGGCTGCCATAATGAAATACCATTGACCAGTTGGCTTAAACAACAGACACTCATTTTCTCAGTTTTTATATCAGGCTGGGAGTCTGAGATAAGGGTGCTGGCATGGTTAGTTTCTGGTAGGGCCTCTCTTTCTGGCTCGTAGGTGGCTGCCATCTCACTGGGTGCTCACTTGCTCTCTTTGAGCACATTTGGAGAAAGAGAGAGAACAAGCTCTCTGTGTCTCTTCTTAGGACACCAATCCTACTATATCAGTGACCCACTATTATGACCTCATTTAGCTTTACTTCCCTCCTTATAAGCCCTATTCCCAAATGTAGTCAAATTGGGGCATAAGGAGTCAACATACGAATTTGGGAGGACACAATTCAGTTCATAGAACCCTCTTTATCCCTGAAAATTTTCTTTGCTCTGAAGTCTGCTCTGTCTGAAATTAATATAGTTACTCCAGCTTTCTTTTTAGAAAAAAATTTTTTTAATCTTAATTTTTGAGAGAGAGAGAGAGAGAGAGAGAGAGAGACAAAGTGTGAGTGGGGGAGAGACAGAGAGAGGGAGACACAGAATCTGAAGCAGGCTCCAGGTTCTGAGCTGTAAACACGGAGCCTGACGCGGGGCCTGAACTCACGAACTTCGAGATCATGACCTGAGCTGAAGTCAGATGCTCAACTGACTGAGCCACCCAGATGCCCCTCCGGTTTTCTTTTGATTAGTGTTAGCATGGTATGTTTTTCTCTATTCCTCTACTTTTAATCTACTTTGTATTTATAGTGGATTTTTTATACACAACATATAGTTGAATCTTATTTTCTGATCCACTTTGCCTATCTTTGTCTTTTAATTGGTGTGTTTAGGCCATTGTTTAAAGTGGTTATTGATATAGTTGGATTAATATCTACCATATTTGTTGCTGTTTTCTATTTGTTGCTCTCATTCTTTATTCCTAATTCTGTCTTCCACTCTTTTTCCGCCATTTGTGGTTTTATTTTTATTTTTTTATTTTTTAAAGTTTATTTATTTTGAGAGGGGGGAGGGGCAGAGACAGAGGGAGAGAGAATCCCCTCCGTGCCATTAGCACGGAGCCTGATGCGGGGTTCAAACTCACGAACCATGAGATCATGACCTGAGCTGAAATCAAGAGTTGCACACTCAACCAACTGAGCCAGTCAAGCACTCCTGCCATTTGTAGTTTTAACTGAGAATTTTCATTTTTCTCCTTTCTCTTAGCATATTGGTTATACTTTAAAAAACAACAACAACATTTTTAGTGGTTGGCCTAGAGTTTGCAACACACATTTATGACTTACCCAAGCCTACTTTCTAATAACACTACACCACTTCACTCGCAGTGCAAGTACCTTATAACAAAATATTCCTAATTTCTCTTTCTTGTCCTTTGTGTCATTGTTGTCATTCATTTTTCTTAACTATGGGTTATAATAATCAAATAATTTGTGTCATTGTTGTCATTTTTCTTAACTATGGGTTATAATAATCAAATAATTTGTGTCATTGTTGTCATTTTTCTTAACTATGGGTTATAATAATCAAATAATTTGTGTCATTGTTGTCATTCATTTTTCTTAACTATGGGTTATAATAATCAAATAATCAAACATTGTTGATATTGTTATTTTGAATAAATTGTTATTTGTTAGAGCAATTAAGAGTAAGAATAAGAAAGTTTTTATTTGATCTTCACTTATTCCTTCTCTAATGTTCTTCCTTTCTTTATTAGATCTAAGTTCCTTTATGTACATCCAAGTTCCTAACCAAGATCCTAATCATTTTCCTTGTCTCTGAAGAATTTCTTTTACATTTCTTGCAAGACAAGATGCTTTTTAGGATCATGTCCCAAATCAGCTATTTGTACTCAAATACTTGGCTCTGGTCTGCTTCTAGGGGAACTCAGCTGAAGACTGTTAATTGAAAAAAAAAATCCTGTTGGATAGAAAGACTTATAAATTGCCTTTAATCCTCTATAGAATGTAGTGAAGTATAAATGAATAAAAAATAAGTAAATGGTAGTGTTGACTTTTATGCAACTCAGTTTTTATAACTTTTAGTTTTGAAATAATTTCAAGCATACTGAAAAGTTGCAAGAGCAGCACAAAAAATACCAACATACTTTCACCCACTTTCCCATGTACCCTTCAACCAGGTTGCCACATCTGCCTTATTAGTCTTCTGAACCTTTTGGGAGTAATATGCAGGCATGATACTTCTTTCCCTCTAGCACTTCAGTGTCTAAATCCCTAAGAATGAAACATTCTTTTGTATGACCATAATACAATTATCAAAATCAGAAAATTAACATGGATATAATACTATTATCTCCAAACTTTATTAAAATTTTTCTAAGTTTCCCAATAATATTTAACAGCTGTTTTTTCCCTCCGATCTAGTACCCTATCCAGGATCACACATTGCATTTGGTATCATGTCTCTAGTCTTTAATCCAGGACCATTTCTTAGTCTTTCATGAACTTGACATTTTTGAAGAGTACTGGCCAGTTCTTTTGTAGAATGTCCCTTGGTAGATTTTTCTGATGTCTCCTTATGATCAGATTGGGGTTATTCATTTTTTGGCAGAAATACCATCAAAGTAATGATTTGTCCTTCTCACTGCAGAGTATCAGGAGGCACCATTGCTGGTGATATGAACTTTGGTCACTAGTTAAGGTTATGTCTACCAGGCTTATCTACTGTATAATTACTGTTTCTCTTTTTGTAATTAATAAGTGTGTTATGGAAACATCATGAGATAAGAAGTAGTGTTTGAAATAGGATGGAGATATGCCACAGGGAGAGGAGCAAGCTTCAAGGAATTTCCCCCTGGCCAAATCTGGGACAATTTGAGCTTTAAACAATGATAGTAACAGATTATAACCCATGCATGAAATAATCCATGACAATTTGATAATTAAAAATTGATAGAAACAGATTAGAACTCATTGCATAAAGTAATAATCCATGAGTCCATATTTGTTTATAAATAAGTAAGTGAACAAATAAATGGAGAAGGAAAAGTTCTTTCTGAGAGTAGAATTCCAACTGATAAAAGTAGAATGAATGAAGAAAAGTGAATATTTAACAGCCATTATGGTAATAGTCAATTAGGCAGGAATCCTCAATGGATGCTAGAACTTTTGTCATTGGATTATAATCAGGTTATAATTATATGCTATTATTATAATATATTAATAAATATGTAGTGAATGCCAAACAGAAGATTTATGTCCTCCCTGGACTTTAAATAACCTGAGATCTAGTAGGGAAGGTGTACACAAATTATTACAACACAGAGAAGAAATTGGTGGTGTATCACATAAAATGAAGAGGAATGTGAAACTATCTAAGAAAGAATACTAGACAGAATGCACAATGTGTCTGACCCACTGTGGTAATTTCTTTTGTATTGCCCCCCACATGCAAGCCATCCCCCAACATCAGATGTTTTCAATGAGCAAGAAAACAAGCTGCTAGTCCTTTGGACTGATGAGTGAGGAGGGAGAGAGATGTTTTTGCAGACAGCTGCTTCTTCGGTTTCCAAGGGAAACAGTGGTAGAAGCTGCATCAGAAAAGGAGTGGGAAGGCTGTGGTTTAGCACAGATGGGCCATTCTATCAGGTGTTTATACATAAGTGGTTACCTGGACTTCCTCAGTGACACAGGATTGTGGAGAATATTAAAATGTTTGAATAGTGATAAACAACAGATTTTAATTTTTATTTATGAATTTCTTAGAAAAACCTTTTTTCTTGGAATTCACTTTTCCCATAATCTATCAAAGCCCAAGTATATTGCTCTTTCAGGGGCATAGTACATTTTTCTCTTCTACACAGTTCACGTATCTCAGTCACAGGCAGGGAAGAATAAAATTAGCCATTGGGGTCTGTGCACTTACGGCATGGCTAAAATAGTACAAAAGAAAATAATAAAGTAAACCATCGTTTATTCTAGCTGATTGGGCAGGCTTTCAAGATCTCTTGTGAAGTCTCTATTTCAAAGTCATCATTGGAACCTGGTTCAGATACCTGTCCCATGTCCCAACACAGCTGTGAAGTATCCTGCTGGGGAGCTCAGGAGTGGCCTGGCAGGGAGAGGAATCAACCAGAAATGGTTGGAACAAACTAGATCATGATGGAATTGGCTTTCACCAGGCAGGCCAGGAGTCTAAAGAGGGCCTGTCCCACTTGGGCTCCATCATATCCCTTGTCACTAGTCAAAAGGTCTGGCTTTGGGGCACATGGTCTCTGTAGGACTTGGAGGCAGGCAGAAAGGGTCATGAGCCCAGTTGAGCAAATTGGGCTCCAGTTTCATCAAGGAAGGGGGGGAACACTTTCTAAAAGTAGATCTTAGGGATTAGACAAATAATTATTTATTAATTCAAATTATTTACTGAGTGCCTATTATACACCAGTCATTAGATCCAAATGCTACTGCATGATTGGACCCATGGGTCTATACTAGACTTATGGCTATAAAACCAGTTGAAAGCACAAGTAGTGGTGAGGAGGCAACCAGAAACCATCACCATTGGCATCATCTGAGAATTTCACAGTAATGTAAATTCCACTGAATCAGAGACTCTGGGGGTGAGTTCCAGCAATCTGTATTTTAACAGGCCCTATAGGTGATTCTGATGTATGTTAGAGTTTGGTAACCACTGGACTACCTTGATGATATTTGCTCAGGTCTTGAATGAGGCTGAGAATGCCAGTCTTATGGGGATGGGACTAGGGAAGGGATTCCAATTTCCCATGGGTTGCTGGTTCCATAACTTACTTCTTCTGTATCATAAAGCTTCTTAGAACTCTTATAAAAACTCCTCATCAATTTCTGATATCTAGGACTAATTTAATTTCTGAGTTGAAGGCAGGACCTGGCAACCTTTTTTGAGCAAAACTTGGATACTAGGAAATTAGCGTCTGGAGGCAAAATATGTCTGGCAGATATGTCTTTGCTCTGATCACCCAAATTCTCCCTGCTAAGGGAAGAGTAGTTTGTTAGAGGACTGTTCTTGGGTGAATGGCAAGGGCCATGAACATGAGGGTAATTCTGGAGATTATGTAACTTCCTTCTCTTTCCTTTGACTCTTTATTTTGATTTCTGGAAATTTGTCTTCTTTTTCATGATTAGTGCTTCTAGATTTAGAGATTAGGGCAAGATTTCACATTGCTAGTCCTGAGGACAGCCCACCAGAATGCTGCAAACTCAGTTCCCTTCTTATATATCACAAAGAATGTGAATAAATAAATGACTTTATGGAATTCTACATTTATTAATTCAACAAGTACTTATTTAGTGCATACTCTGTACTAGGTCCTGTTCTGGATGTTGGGGATACATACTGTTAAAAAAAAAATATTTATCTTGGTTTAGCCCAGTAATTCCCAAACTTATTTGAGTGTTAAAATGTTTTATTGTGTAACATATATTCACATATAAAGGAACTAACATAGCACGGGACACTCTTTGAGAATGATAGATGTATCTGTGCAGGAATAGATATATCTGTACAAGAGACATGAGTTCCAGGCAGCTGAAGTAAGGGAGAAATTAGGGACATTTTGAAACACAGAAAATGTTGACCACAGAGATATATATCCAGTTAATTTCACAATCATTGTTGGCTACTCCATGATGGAAAAAAGTTTTCCCTTATATCAACCTGTCTGTAATAATTGTAAGTATCACAGTGATGGTGATTTTAGCTGTTTATATCAAATATTTTCACTTAATATCTCTTAATATCACTTAAGAGCTCTAAATTATTTTATTTCATTATTTATTTATTTTTTTAAATGTTATTTATTTATTTATTTTTGAGAGAGACAGAGAGCAAGTGTGGGAGCAGAGAGAGAGGGCAGGGGAGGGAGACACAGAATCAGAAGCAGGCTCTGGGCTCTGAGCTGTCAGCACAGAGCCCAATGTGGGGCCCCAACCCACAAACAGTGAGATCATGACCTGAGCAAGGTCGGATGCTTAATTGACTGAACCAGCCAGGTGCTTCACAAGCTCTAAATTATTTTAGACACGGTTGGAGCCTCCGCCACTCCCACAGCTGCCTGGAACAGACGGGACCTTGCCTCTCTGCCTCACCTTCCTCACCATGCCTTCAGAGAAGACCTTCAAGCAGCTCCACACCTTCCAACAAAGAATAGAAGATGTCTGACTTATCCGAGAGCCCCGCAGCCTATGAAAATCCCAGTGATAATAGAACAGTACAAGGGTGAGAGCTACTTCCTGTCCTGGACAAAACCAAGTTTCTTGTACCTGATCACGTCAACATGAGTGAGCTCATCAAGATCTTTAGGAGGCACAGCATTCTTCCTGTTAGTGAATGGACACAGTGTGGTGAGTGTGTCCACGCACATTTCTGAAGTATATGAAAGTGAGGAGGATTAAGATAGATTCCTGTATATGGTATATACTCAGGAGACATTTGGAATCAAAGTGTCTGTGTAAGACTAGAAAAGTACATCTGTTCTAGAATTTTTTTAAGCCCTTACTAAGGAAAAAAGGGATTTTACCAACTGAGATTGATCCATTCATCCAACCACAGATCGTCAAGACAGTAGTGTTCCTGCCTAGGAGTTGTAGGAAGTTGTTTTGTACTGCAGGCAGAAAAACAGAGCTCCAAATGAGCACATTCAGCTTTGGAAAACTATTATTTAACCGAAGCTGTTTTTTTTTTTTTCAAATTTAGAAGTTTGAAGATAAAATACTTTGCATTCTAAGTTGCCGATAAAAAAAAAAAGAGCTCCAAATTATTTTAGTGCATCTAAGAGCAAAACAATTGTTGGAAAGGTGGACTGCTTAATTTGATTAGTTATTTGTCTCCAAGTGGAAAGGAACCTTGCCCCTGAAATGCAACCAAATCAAACAGTTGCTTGTTGAATCAATTCTTCTTAAAGTAGAATTCTGTTAAACCTGTGAACTCCAGTCAAGATGAGTCTAATCTTCCTTCCTTATGGTTGTGCTGCAGACAAGCAGGCTGGCCAGGCCTTCTTCCTCTGTATAATAAGAGGCCAATGGGATTATTTCTAAGCTTCCTTCCATCTCTGACAGTCTGGTACAGGGTTTCTTGGCCTAGCGAAGCCTAAATGTGATGGGGGGAGAGGCTCAAGGCATGGCTTGGCTCTTCTCTACCTGGCCCCCTCTCCAGTCATCTAATGATGTTGTGCATTTCTCCAAATAAATATGTGTTGTGCTTTCTCTTCTTTCTTTGCCTTCATAAACAGTGTTTTCTTGGCTTGGAACACTTTCTTCCCTCTTTAGTCAGCTACTTCCTACGCATTCTTCAGGTCTCATATCAGACATTTTCTCCCATGACACTGTGATATTGTGATTCATATTAAGGAATGTGTATTTGGTCTTTGTCCAGTTTCTGGCATAAAGCTCCTAAAACTGTAGAAATTTCCTAGGTGGTGACCACCATGAAAGTGTCTTTTGTTATGTCAGTGAGGTGACTTTTGGAAAACCCCTGGGTCACCAGATGGGGGCTGGTTGAGGGAATCAACCTCTTGATTAGAGGGTTGGAAATTTCAGTCCCACCCACTGATCTCTGGTGAGGGGAGAGGGGCTGGAGATTGAGTCAGTTACCAATGGTCAATGATTTGATCAATTATGCCTATATGATGAGACCTCTCTATAAAAACCCAAGAGGTTGGACCAGGAGACTTTTCAGGTTGATGAACAGGCTGAGATTCAGTAAGAGTGGTGTGATCTGAGAGGGTATGGAAGCTCTGTCCCTTTTTTTTTTTTTAATTTTTAAATGTTTATTTTTGAGAGAGAGAGAGAGAGAGGGAGATAGAGAGAAAGTGCGAGCAGGGGAAGGGCAGAGAGAAAGGGGGACAGAGGACCCAAAGCTGACTCTGAGTTGACAGCAGAGAGCCCCATGTGGGGCTGGAACTCACAAACTGTGAGACCATGCTGAAGTTGGACACTTAACCAACTGAGCCACCCTGGCACATTGTTTTACTTAGCAGCCTCCTCCTGCTAGGCTGTGAGCTCCATAAAAACAGGAGCTTTGTCTATTCGTTGTGATATCTCAGACCAGCACAACACCCAGCACTGCTTAACCAGGACTTGTTGAGTGAAGGAATGCATGCTAGGCTGCTTGTGGAAAGAGGGGATACAGAGGACAGAGACCAGGCAAGGCTGACAAAGGTGTAATCAGTGACTCTTCTCCTGTGTTAGGACCTCCATGAGGCCATGATTGCACATTGCCCTTCATTGTGTTTGCTGCTGGCCTCTATTCTAACACAGGAGGGTGAGCAGTGAGCTTTGGAGGGACTTTAGGCTTGTGGGGGAGCAACAATTCTGGGCTCCATGTTTTTCCTACCTGAAGAGTGAGAGCCTTTTGGGGGGTGGGAATCTCCAGGGAGGAGAACTCAGCCTAGCCCTGTTCCTTGTCTGTCCTTGCCTCTGCCAGGCACACACTGATGGGCTCTCGGTCCTGGTCTTGGTATTACTGCTCATATCTCACACCCTGTTCTTTCAGTGGGACATTTTTGTTGAATTTATGCATTTAAGTGATTTAACTTTGAATACTTCTCCTAATAATATTTACTTATACTCCTTTAACTTTCTAGTTTTTATTGTGCTTTTTAGTCTTTTGAGTAATTTTTTTTTTTTAAGTAGGCTCAAGCCCAACTTGGGGCTTGAACTTACCACCTGATCAGGACCTAAGCTGAGATCAAGAGTAGGATGCATAAGCCACTGAACCACCCAGGCACCCCTCTACTGAATAATTTTTAAACCAGTTTGATCTTATTTAGTGGATGCTATTTTACATTCCTTTTGACTCTGTCCAGCCAGTAAGATATTTTTAGCTAAATTTTGCCCTTATTGGAAGATACTCTTAAATTGTTTATATTTCTTTTCTTAACCATTTAAAAAAATGTATCAAAATTCTCTAGTATTTTCCTTTTATTCTTTTCAGTTTTAAAACATTTTTCTGTTTGGTTTATCCTCTCAGTCCATTTTCTAGCATTTGGTGCTAAGTTTGAGATGAGAGGTGGTGATGTCAGGGGAGTATGTCACAACAGTGACTGGCTTAATGAGGGATTGTTGGCTCTTCTCCCTGTGCCGACAGTTCCATACAGACACATTCTTCTTTTGCTATACCCTTCTCCACTCATACTCAAATGAGATCCTTTTTGCTGTTGCTGAAGGATAATCGCCATGGTCAAGAAAAAGACTTACTCAAATTAAATGCCACTTTTACCCAGTCAGATAGTTTGGGAAATTCACAGGGTAAGTTATATGAGTTGGAAGTTTATTAAGAATGGCCTCACTACTACTCAGGGGAATTGCTGAGCAGTGCCATCATCTTGTTCCAGAACAAACCAGAGCCTTCTCTACACAACAAACCAGTCTCTGAGCATCTCACAGTCTTTGTGGAGAAGAAAAGCTTCACTGAGGGTGGGAGTGCGGGTCTGCAACTCAGCCCCCCGAGAGTGTCCTGAAAGAATACCCAGGTGGCCTAGAAAGTTCTGTTAAGGATTATTGGATGGAAGCATAATAGAAGGACAATAGCCAGGCTGGGGAATTATATTTTGTTGACCTACTTACAGAATTAACCCGAGTACATTGATTCACCTTCTTTCTGGTCAGGAATTCAAAAGCTTGGTTGTCAGGTGCTTCTAGAACCACTAGTTCTTGTTGCATGTGTAGTATGGTAACTGACTCATGGAGGGAAGCAGAGAGTGGGAGTTAGGTCAGGCATGGAGGGAGGAGAAAATATTCTGGAATGGTTTATTTCTTTCTTCTCCTTGTTATGTAAGATGTGGTTTTCCTAAAGAAACAATATGCTAAATAAAAGTTAGGGTCCCAACCCACAGAAGCCTATTTTAACCCATGTTTTTGATGACTATATTAAATTTAATTTAGTTCAAATCAAGAAGGTAGATTTTTTTTTCCCTGCGAGAATGGGGAAGAAGGAAGGCTGTGAGAGTGACCCAAGTGGTTCAATTTAGAGTTTTCATTGAGCAGGGCAAAGTGTGTGTGGGGAGGGTGGAGTGGAAAGACGAATAAAATGTGACCCCTGCCCTCAAAGAACTCACACTGTAGTTGGAGAGACAAACACACACTCAGCTAATATGTGCAATGATAATGGTGGAGGTAATGTCACACCAGAGAACAGTAAAATTATTAGTTCTAGGTGGGAACATCTAAAAGATTGTGGAAGATGTGGCCGCTGCCCTTTGAAGGATGTTAGGGTGTTAAACAGCAGAAGGGTGAGGAAAGGGTGGATGTTTGAGGCAGAGGAAAGGACTGGGCAAAGGCTCAGGGTGGTCAGCTGCAGGGCAAAATCAGGGCATAGCCAAGAAGCTGCCACAGAGTATCAGAAGTGGGAGGGAAGAGCATAGGGGCAGGTGGGCCTTTTTGAGTTGGTCCAAAGGTGTGTTCACACTTTTCATGTTGAATTACAGGCAGGTGATGTTCAAAAGTCTATTTTTTCTAAACAGATGTGGTCTGGCTTCAGCCTGAAGGGTTGTCTCATATATAATAATTTATTACCACAGAGAGTAAGAAAGTGATTAATTGCAAAAACATTTGTTGTATTTAACTTTCTTGGGATAGATTTTTCAAAGAGCAGCACAAGAGATATTTTAATAGCCTTATGTCCTGTTTTGTAACTGGTCCATTCTGTAACACTGTACTTTGTGATGCATAAAGCATGTAAAGCCTTGCACTGTCGTTGAGGATACCAAGTCTGCAGGTTTTAACATGCAGTCAGGAGGAGAAGTAGAGGGAAAAATAAAGAAAGGGTCTCTAAGAAGGGTCAGGCTCAGGAATAATTTGCAAAAGATTGTGGAGATCTTATTTCAACGTCCACCTGTTTGTGAGTATCTGGACAGCATCATGTATAAACATCTTTCTTTTGGGTGTTCATGGAGTAAGGAACCTGTGGTAGGTGGTGAGAAATCAAAGTCTGACTTAGTGGTGTTTCCATGATTTCATATTACCTAGACAAGAGGCTGAATGGAATTTAGTCCTTTATTGAGGTGCCTGCTTGAGCCAAGCACTTGTCCATATCTCCGTCTTCAGTTCAATTTTTCCATTGAGGAATTGAAACAGAAAACTCATGAGTAGTCTATTGAATTCCTGAAATTCCAGTTCACTTGCAAGTCACTAATAGGTAGCAATATATATATATATATATATACACATGTTAAATATATTATAAAATATATGGTAAGATACTTTAAAGATATGCTGTTGAAATATTACAAACTAATTATTGTCTATATTTAGTTTTTGTTTTACCTGTTCAACATTATGCTCTTGAAGATGGACACCATTGTAATCTGATTTTGAGATATGCACTAGCAGCATCTTAACTGGGAAAATGTCCCATCTTACCCTTAACAGTATGGGTGGGCTCCATCTCATCTCATTCTTTTTTTTTTTCTAATTTTTTTTAACGTGTATTTATTTTTGAGAAGAGAGAGAGAGCAAAAGAGAGAGACAGAGAGAAAGAGGGAGACACAGAATCTGAAACAGGCTCCAGGCTCTGAGCTGTCAGCACAGAGCCGGACGTGGGGCTTTAACTCATGGACCGCAAGATCATGACCTGAACTGAAGTTGGACGCTCAACTGACTGAGCCACCCAGGTGCCCCATCTCATCTCATTCTTAAAAATACTGACTCTGGTCCTAATGGGGGGACCTTTTTATAGAAGCATTATTTTGTCTCTTGCCCTATGTCTTGCCCATGAGTCAAGAGAAAACCAACAATGTCAAGTGTTTGATCCTTGTACACATTTCTGTCCCCTCACTCTCATCTATAAGGAGGCAGCTTTCGACTGTAGACTTCTTTGGGAAAATCACAAATAATGTAGTTGTGTTACCAAAAATAGGAAAAAAAAAACATACAAAGCCATCCATAAAGCATGCTATCTGGCTAGCAATAAGAAATGGCATGTTAAATTATGGTACCTCTCAAAAATGGCATAATATGCAATTGTTAAATGGTAATCAGGAACACTGCATAGAAACATGAAAACATACTTAGGATATAAATCAAATAGAAAAGAAAAACACACAATTATAATACATAAGGTGCATACGGGGGAGTCCTAGAAGATAATATGCTAAAATGGAAATACAGTAGTTCTATTAGGATAGTGGAGCTGTGGATTAAGAACATTTATTTTTCCTCTAATGTTATAAAGTAATAGTAACAGTGAATTCACCAAGTAAATGGTGCTATAGGTGCAGAGGGGAGATATTAATAAATAAATAGAGGTTGGATATTACAAAAGGGCAAAACATTTAAAAGAATGAATCTTCCTTCCCTACATGTGTCAGCTCAGTGGGTTATAAGACCCACTGAGTATTGGAAACATTTTCAAAGAAGCTGGTTAGTAGGGTTTGGAAGGGAGTCTGAGCTTCACCATATCTGGATTTTGTTTGCTGTGATTGTAATAGAAACTAAATCTTGAAACGGTTGTCTAAACGTGCTCCAGCTTGGGTATCTTGGCTGAATTCACACTTAAATTCAAGAAACATTTTGGAAAAAGAACCCATGTGCATAATAGATAAGAGTGTCGAACAAGAAAAAGTCAATAGAAAACATTTCAAAAATAAAATGCCTATTTAAATCAAGTTGAAATGACTATTTGGATTAACAACGAGTGAAAAAAATAACTGGTGCATACTTACATTTATGTCTTTCTGAAAGCTCTTGAAGGGAACAGGGAACAATCCTCATGTCTATTGAGTTAATATTAACAGTTTGCTGGAACTGTTGACTGGAATGAGCTGCTGTGTTTCCTCTAACAAGCTCAGACACTTTTCTCATCTTGCTTTCCTTTTCTTCCACATCTTTTCAATAGAATGGCTGTTTTTCCTGAATACTACTTAACAGGTATTGGTTTGGAGCACTAGGCTACCTTGCTGTATATTAGGAGGGGGTTGCTTAATAGAAGATGTTAAAAATAAATCACACACACAATCACACATTTTATTCTCTCTGGTCAAAGTTCAGTCACCCAGTTAACATTTGCAAACCATTGTTTTAGCATTGCAGAAAATGCCCTCAAATGCATATTTAGATACCTTATGTGTCTTAAGTAGGTGGATAGAAGATGAAGACTGAAGGAAGTTTCTTCTCAAAAAGAATTTGAAAATGTGATAAAATATCTTAGATTTCTAAACTAGTAATTGACTTTGGATGTGGACATTGGAATGTGTATGTGATATCAAGGAGTTTGTGCTGATTCCAAGAAATCAAAAAGTAACTTTTCCACTCCTTAAGCCATACCTAACACTATAAGCATCTCTTTTCAGACCCTGTGTAGGATTTGCTGAGTGTCTGTGAACATTTCTCTCCAGTGTCTTGCTATCTCTTCATCTCTAAAGATGTCTACAAAAAACAAGCAAATTAGAAGTTTTTATTCCTAAGACAGTTATCCAATAATTTGCACCTTCATTGAAACATGATTTCCATCTTTCAAAATGCACTAGAATTATTAAGATGTATTGTGATTTTAGGAAACTCTTTTCCCTCCATGCCAAATCCAAAGTAAATTACATTTAGTGCAAAGGTATGCATTACATTATTTGGGGCTATACCAATATTGAAAAAATTTTACCCTTAATTAACATCTTCATTTTGTTTCCAGAAATGTATTTGTTGAATAAATAATATTTGGTAATAAAACAAATCTGCTTTCATACATCTACAAAATTCTTTTAAGTAGTAGCAAGAATTCAATCCATGTCATACAATTTTTATCATGAATTGCATAACTTTGGCATGAATTTTGCTGTAACTCATTTCATGGCATTATATAAAGTGTCATTGACATAATGCCACAGAATATTCAAACTGGGAAGGAGGGACAGACATACTCTAGTGTAAGTCGGTCCCACTCCTCCTTGATTTCTGAGGAGCAAGAACTGAAGTACAAGAAGACAAAATTTGCCCAGGATCACACATCTCATTTTCTGACATTTAAGCCCTACTTAAAAAAAAAAAAATTATATACTTTTGATGCTGAACTTGATTTGGAAATTGTGATTTTTAAAGCCATGATTTTTAAGACTGAATAATTGCTACACTTAAAGACTTGCAGAATTGGACCTGAAATACACAAAAGAGTTTTGTCCAGAATTTTTGTCCTCAATTTCCCTTTTAGGAGAAAGTCGCTTAAACTATCTGATCATTAAAAATAAATCATCATTCTTTGAAACATGCAAAATATTCTGATATTCAAGATGAAATATACCACGATTTCTCTACATAATTTCAACAGGGACTAAAGAGTATTCTGGCTGATTGCCCTCTTGTCTATTACAATTATGCAAGTGAAATAGAAAATACATGTTAGGATCCTATTGTGATTTTTTTTCCTCAGTAGCAAAAAATTAAGTGTAAAATAAAACAGACCTTTGTCATGCAATGTTCACTGATTAGATGAACTTCATAAAAACTGAGCTTTAGTTAAATCTAGTATATTAACTCTTGTTTCATTGGCATTTATAGTCTTTGTGAATGTTGAATAAATGTACAAATAATGACACTTCCAGAAGTTTAACCATGGCATTTTATGTAAATTCTGCATAAAGTTCAAGACTAATGTATTGACTTCATAGTTTCCAGGTTTTAAAAGGCATATAGGAATAGTAATTACCAGTACATATCTCCCAGAAAGGTTAAAGACACTTGTATACATATGTAAAACCCATTTTGACTTGATGAACACAATTCTAATCTATGAAAATATTATGTCAAGTCATTTTGCACCTGATGAGGAAATTATACATGAATGATAGTAAATGTTAAAAAACACTTAAGATAAAGACCCAGTAAATCAATTTAAATGAAGAGTTTGAGAACTAACATAGCCATCTAAAATTGTTAGTTTTTTTACTTAGCTGTTCACACTTATTTTACTTTATTTGAAATCTCTGATCTTGTCAGAGGATAATGTCATAAAACTCAATTACATAATTCAACTGTTTTTAACTCCCCTTTCTCCAAAATCCATCCCACCTAAAGAGGGATGTAGCTTTTCTATCTTGACTTTTTTTCCTTCAGCAAATAAATATTAAGTGTGGAGAGCTTTCACCAGAGAAAAATCATTTCATATAATGAAGCACTAAATTGTTTTGTCTTTCAATTTATTCAGACTGAAAGCAGCTCATTTTCCCTATGGCAAGCCCACGTATCGTTTCATGGCTGATATCTGCAGCCCACTCTAGATTTTTCTTCCTTTTAGCAGGTGCTGGGTAGCACTTTCTGGGTTACCAGAAACATCCACTTTCTGGATGTTTACAAAACATCCAGCATGATTTAGTTGTTAAAAAGCAACTGGAATTGCTTCCTCTCCTACCAGATGCCTCTTCCAGTGTCCTTAACCCTTATCACCCTTCCCTAAAATATGTCCCCAACATGCCTATTTACATGGCTCTCAGGAACCCCAGATTTGTATATCCATCACATACCAAATCAATTTCTAACAGTGTGAAGGCTGTTGGAACAGGGCAGTTTCCTTCCCCTGGAAGCTGAGTGTAGCCACGTTTCTATCAACAAAGCGACTCTTGTATGCAAAGCTCAGACTATTGTCTCGTGGTCCCACCTGCCTTGACTCTGATTGATGTAACAACAGTATCTGTCATAGGGACTGTTCTGCTTGTAGGAGCAAACGATGATACTGTCCTGGGGCACAAAGAAGATGCTGTCCTCAGGCTCAGGGCACTCAGATCTGTCCCAGGCTGAGCATTTGGCATCCAAGGCACTGTAGGCTAAGGAACTGCCTGAGGGACAGTAGCCGTCCAGGTATCTGGATGTCTCCTCCTGATGCCCACTGTGGACCAGGCTCTGGCATTCTCCTTCTTCCGTGGGTGTAGGGGTGGTGATGGAACTGGCCACAGGCACCTCGGTCTGCCCCTGGCGGGGAGGCTTTCCTCTGAGGCCCGCCTTCTTAGCCAGCTCATCTGAGCTTCCCTTGCCTGACTCCAGGTCTGAAGGGGTCCTCAGCAGTTCCACCACCTCCTTGTCCCTGGGTTTCCGGAAGCAGGGCAACTTGCGGGCCCACAGCAGCTCATTTTCCGGCCACTTAGTACATCCCTCAGTTTTCCTGGCCAGGGCAATGGCCGCAATGCCTGGCAGGCAGATGGCTGGCCCGATGGCCAGGAGGGGTATGTTTCCCAGAGTCTCTCCTTTCATCCCAGAGACGGTGAACATGAAGCCAAAGACCAGAAAGACACTGACCAGGGCTACCACTAGCCCAGTCCTCGGGTTAATGTCATCAGGCCGCATCTTTCACTCCATCCAGGTTGGGGGCTGCTTGCTGGCTAGGGAGCAGCGGTCCTCCCTTCTGTCAGAGGCAAAACCACAGTGGGTTAAAAAAAAACAAAACAAAAAACCAAAAACAGAAAAGAAAAGAAAACCGTCAATTTCCCACCCACCAACTCTCTATCTCTCTTACTCTTTGTCTCTCTCCACTTGTCTGTCAATCGCAGTCTCTGGGTCTCTATTTCTTCCCCTGTTTCTGTTGCATGCTCTCTTGCTCTCTCTCGTTCTCTCAGTCTATCTATCTCTTCTTATTGCAGCTTCTGTCTCTTTCATATAAACATCCACCCACTGGGGTCACTGAGATACCTGAGGTTTCCTGCCGTCTCCCAGGAGCAGGGAAAGAAGCCAGTCTGAGTCTCCTTAGAAACCTCCACAACAGCTGTCCCCTCGGCTCTCTCCCTTGTTTCTGGAAGGAAAGCCTAGCTTTCCCCACTGACTCTGCATCCAGGAGGTGGGACGTGAGAGTGCGTCTCTCCCAACAGTGCCCGTCGGTCTCCAGAGCTCTGGGAATGGAGTGACAGCACAGCCCAGCGCCCGGCTCTGCGCGCAGAGTATCGGGTGCTGGAGGGAGGAAGGACTTAGTCTGCGAAAGAGGGAAAACGGCGCGCGAGTCTGGCCTCGTTACATCACTTTCAGAGCAAGCTCAGAAACAAAGAAGGACGCTCGGGGGCGCGAGGGGTTCAGACCCCAGGGAGAGCCACCCGGGCAGACGAGGTTGCCCAGAGCCCAGTCGGGGCGCTTGGAGCAGCTGGAGTCCGTTCCGCCGCTGCCCAGGAGGGCTGAGCAGGACGGCTGCAAAGGCCTCCATGCTTGGGGGGGGGCGGGGGGGGGGGGTGCGAGGCTGTCGCGGGGCCGGAGAACCGAACTCTAGTCGGTTTGCCCACGGGGCAGCCTGGACTCCGAGTTCACCGTCCGAGGGCCAGAGATACTAGCTGGAGATATCCCTCGGGGACCTGGACCTTTATCGAGTTACAAATCTAGGTGATCCAACCCGACTGACAGCAGCTCCCAAGAGGTTCTCCGACTGCCCGTCTCTCAACCTCGAGGCTGAGGCTCTCGGGCGGGGCTCAGAGGGCTGCACTCCTCCAGGGTCCCGCCGCCCGCGGGCTGCTCTGGGTCCGGGCGCTGGGCGGCAGCGGCGTGCAAAGGCGCTCCAGCAGCAGCGCGGGCTGCGCCGCCGGAGCCCACAGGACCGGCTCCCAGGCTGACACAGTGGTGAGGAGTGGGTGTCAGGTCTTGCTCGAGACTTCTGGGGAGTCAGCAGAGCCTTTCCCCCTGGTCTTCCAGCTCTGGACCCTGGTGGGAGTGGTTTTGGAGCTGGGATCCTACTCCAACACTGCGGTGGTGCCAGCCAGGCTGTCTGGGCCGAGGAAGAAGGGCTCTCTGACCCCGGATCCCTATCCCTGCGAGTGGCACCTGACACCTAGCTAGCGAGGAGAAGTAGGGGCCTTGACTGGGTAGGTCAGGCCGAACAGTCCGTCCTGCAGCTCCAGCTTTGGGGGATTCTCTCCTCCCTTGCTGAAGCTGCCTGTCTCTTCCCACTGCAGTGGGGGAATGGATTCTTCTGGCCCCAGGGGCAAGACTGGTTTGGCTGTGGTTCTTCAACAAGGATGTTCATTTAAGCTAGATGGGGAATAGTAAGTCAGGAAGAGAAAAGAGAAGGGTGTATACTCTTTCATGTCAAGGCACTGCGGTGGAAAGAACTTTGAAAGAGCTGTGACATCCAGGCCTTCCCCTGCTTAAACAAGCTGTATGTTCTTGGGAAAGTGACTTAACCTTCCTGAGAGTCAGTGGACTCATCTGCAAAATGAGAATAGTACTACCAAATATGTGGGAAGCATCATGAGGACTAAGAAAATGTAAAACTCTTAGCACATGCTTGGTAAGTGGTCCTTATTCACAACGTGGTTGAAATATATATTTACATATTATGTCATAATCAATGTAAGGCACGAGCCAAATCATAAAGGGCCTAACTGTGGGGCTAAGGACCTTCAGTTTTATCCAGTAGGCGATGAGAACCATGGAAATATTTTCAGCAAGGATCAACACAAAAGTATTCCATTTTTGATATGGCGACAGCAGATTAGAGGGCAGGTTGCAAGGGGTAAGGGTAGAAGCAGGGAGACCTTCCAGGAGGACAGTGCAGTCAGCCAGGCAAGGCATGATAGGGGGCTGAACAATGTGGGACTAGAGGAGGTTAGAAGAAAGAGAATTTGAAGCATGGTTAAGGGGAGAGTCAAGTGTCTTGGATCCAAGGAAGTAAGATGGTAGTAGGAGTCAGGGTTGACTCCCATGTTTCTCACTCATTCAGCTGAGCAGATCAGGAATCAGACTCCTAATTTTCCATGTCATCCATTGTGTGTGTCTTTTGTACTCGTGTTCATTCGATAGCTGCTGTATCTGTGGATATAGAATCATTATTTTGGGAAAGAAAGGGGAAAAGGCAAAGAGTTAGAGTGAGACGCCAACTGTTTGACCATTTGTATCACTTTTTCTTGACAGCCTTACCAAGTAGATAGACATCTGCTTATATCCCTTCACCAGAGGGATGTCATATGGGCCACGTCTAGAGGCAAAAGAGCTTGGGAGATCACAGTTTAATTTTTAACCAGGTTCACTGCACTCTGAAAAACAATAAGGATTTCGTTAGCAAGGAAAAAGAGGAGAATGAATATTAATTAAGGAGGCATCTTGCGGGGTGTGCCACAGTTATTGAACACGTTTTACCTTCTTGAAACCCTTTCTTGTCCTGCCTTTACTGACACCATTCTATCCCAATTTCCCTTCTATCCTCTTGGCCACTCATTCGTCAGCTACTTGGTAATGTCATCTTTATTGTATTTATTTTTATTTTTAACAGAGTCCTGGGATGCTGATCTTCTGCTGGCTATGTCCCTGTTGCTTCCTTCCTGACTTCTTTTCCCACTTTATAATAGTTTTAAGCACCAAGTGGATAGGATGACAACCCCTAAATTTATCTCATTAACTTTGTCCTTTTTCTTAAGTTTCAGATTTGTAATACCTAGCTGTCTGCTTGATATCTGTCTATATGGTACACAGACACCTCAAACTCAACATGACCCCAGTTGAGCTCATCGAATTTCCTTGAAACTTGCTTGTTCTCATTTGACCCCAGAGGAGATGTTTGCACCTGTCCTCTCTTCCTTCCTCTCCCTAACAACCTGCACCCTGTAAGTCACCCAAGTCATCATAGTCTTACCTCCTAAATCCCTTGATCTTCTCCTCTTCTACCTGTGGCCTGATGCAAATCACTTTACCTCCCTGGGTTTTAATTTCCTGTGAAACAAAGGCTTTGGATGAGGGGCTAGCTGAGGTTCGTTTCAGCTCTACCAATCCATGCTTCTCTGAGAGTCACTTCTGCAGGGTCGGACTGATGTCTTTGTTGTGTAGGTGCTCTGACAATAGTGCTGGAAGCCAGTTGGATTTTACTTTTTTTATTTTTTATTTTAACATTTATTTATTTTTGAGAGATGTAGCATGAGCAGGGGAGGGGCAGAGAGAGAAGGAGACACAGAATCCCAAACAGGCTTCGAGCTCTGAGCTGTCAGCACAGAACCTGACATGGTCTCGAACCCACAAGCCGTGAGATCATGACCTGAGCCGAAAGTCAGATGCTCAACTAACTGAACCACCCAGGTGCCCCTCCCCCCAAGTTGGATTTTAAATAAGCAATGTTGCTGAACAGAGACCTCTATTCACTTGTACAGTCATCTAATTCCATTCTGACTTTTAAGCCATGCAGTTTATCTGCTTAAGCATTAGATAAGAGCCATGCATAAAACCACAGGAAACTTCAATTACTGTTTAATTATAAGCCTGATTCTTGAAGCAGTTCCTTCTTAGAGGTAATTTCAGATGGTCTTTGAACAGCAGGTATACTTGCCCAAGCCCAGCAGCAAAAGTGAGTGTGTGTGTGTGTGTGTGTGTGTGTGTGTGTGTGATCACTCAGGGTCACAATATTCAGAGCCAGAAACAGCATTCCTAGTATTTAATTCCTTGCCTGTACAGGCTGATTGGACTAGGATTTTTAAGCCTTAAGCAGTTCTTGTAATGCTGTAACCATATACAGCTATGTACAAAAGCTTTTCATCAGAAAAGAAAGGAAATTCAGGTTGGAATGAGGCTTTGGCATGTGGGTATTTGAGAAGGAAATGCAGAACCTTTTATTTCTGAAATTATAGAAATCATGGGATGCTGGAATTTGAAGATACTTTGTAAAATATCTACTCTAACCCCCTTTATCGTACAGGTGAAATCCAGAAAGGTTGTGTCTATGCAGTATCACTTGAGTATTTATTATGTGCTTGGCACTGTGCTGTGGATACAAGTCAAACAGGATACGGTCTGCCTTAGTAGAACTCACATTCACAGAGTTGAGATGGGTGTATTAGCAGGACAGGATAGATTGTGCCGTGGCAACGAAAGACTTCCAGACCTCAAGGGCTGTATTCTCATACTGCATGTTTATGATGGGTCAGCTGCAGCCTTGCTCCATGTTGTCTTCACTCTGGGATCCAGGCTGATAAGGTAGCCTCTATTTAGGACATTCCCCATTCATCGAATCCACGAAACTCAGCTAGAGGCCCTGCACTGGGCCTTCACTGTAGTGGATACTCCCTTGGCTCCTTTAGCTATGCCCTTCTTTATAGACCAAAGTGATGTGCCATACCCGCACACCTTCCTGCCCTTTCTAGACCATGTGATAGGTACCCGGAAACCTAGAATCCCCTGCCCAAACAGTCCATACCTGCTTCCAGAGCTTGTGCATAGTTCTTTGCTAAGTCCATCCTCCCAAGTGTTGTGAAAGCGTGCACAACCCTAGGCCTGTGGGATAGCTAAGGGCCTGTTTTGAGTATGGATAAAGCTCTGGTATGCAAGATGGGATGTCTAGACTCTGCCTGTCAGCCCTTTCATGGTTTAGAATAGAACCAGGGATGGGAAGAGAAAGGCAGCATTCACTTTATTTTTGCCTAGAAACTCACACACATTAGAAACAGGCCTGGTTGGAGGTTTTGGGGAAAGGAAGGAGAAGTCCCAACTGTTTGACAGGCTTCTAGATGTGCATAGAAAATAGACTTAAGGCAGTTCAAGAGCAGGGAGACCAGTTGGGATACTTTACAACTGTCCAGGTGAGAGATGATAGTGACTCAGACCAGGGTCGTAGCACGTGGCAAGAAGTGGGTCAGATTCTGGATGTATCTTAACCTAAGCTGACAGTATTTACTGATAGATTTGGGATGTGAGGGAAACTGAGCAATCAAGGATGATTCCAATACTTGAGATTTGAAGTGGGAAATCAAGAATTTGGATTTGGACATGTTAACCTGATATGTCGAACTTGACAATGTTGATAGAGTTAGTGTGCAAGTCTGGATTTTGGGAGAGAAATCTGAGCTGGAGATAATAATTTCTGGAGCTGCTGGGATATGGCTAGCATCTAAAGCCCTGGAGCTAATGAGATAACTTAGGGATCAAACATTGATAGGTTTGAGAAGTCCATATACTAATTACTAAGGAACATCAACTTTTTGAGGGTGGGGAGATAAGGAGGAACTAGCAAACTAGCAAGAGACTATGAAGAATTGACCAGTGAGGAGAGAAAATGAAGAGATGTCCAAGAAACAAAAAAGAAGAAAGCATTTCAAGGAAGGGGCAATGATTGCATCAACTCTGTTGCTATGTCAGATATGAAAAGGGCTAAAAAGTAACCACTGGACTTAGCAACGTGAAGGTCATTGGTGACCTTTAAAAGAACAGTTCTGGTGGAGTGGATGGGGGTGAAAGTTTGATTGAAATGAGCCCAAGAGAGAATTGGAGAAGAAGATCGGAGAAGGAGAGGAGAGATAACTCAAATGAGTTTTGTTGTTAAGGAGAATAGAGAAATGAGATGAGACCCAGAGGTGGTCATGTGGGGTCAAGAGATAAACTTTTTAGTTTATTTTTTAAATGTTTATTTATTTTTTGAGAGAGAGAGACCAAGCAGGGGGCGGGGGCAGAGAGAGAGGGAGACGAGAGACAGAATCCCAAGCAGGCTACGCACTGTCAGGGCGGAGCTCCACGTGGGCCTCGAACTCACAGCGAGATCATGCCCTGAGTTGAAATCAGGAGTCAGATGCTTAACCAACTGAGCCACCCACACACTGTGTTAAGAGAAACTTTTTAAGAGATGGGAGGTCTCTTAGCATTTTCCCTGTAAAGATGTAAGATGTAAATTTAAATGACCTTTTTTATCCATTAATTTTGTAAATATAAAAAATAATACCAATACTAGGGGACGGCGTGCTAAGATGAGCACTTGTATATGTTGATGGTGGGAATGTATTGGTAATAATTCTTTTTTTTTTTTAAAGTTTATTTATTTATTTGAGAGACACAGAGACAGTGCAAGTTGGGGAGAGGTAGAGAGAGAAAGTGAGAAAGAAGAAATCCCAAGCAAGCTCCGTGCTATCAGTGCAGAGCCTGATGTAGGGCTCGAACTCACGAAACTGTGAGATCATGTCCTGAGCTGAAACCATGAATCCCACACTTAACCAAATGAGCCACCCAGGCGCCCTGGTAATTCTGGAGTGGAAGAAACGTGTCCAGATGTGGCAAGAGCCTTAAAAAAGTTCATACCTTTTACATGATCATTATATTGAAAAATGTCAATAATTGGTGTGTATTGATGGGGAGAACAGACCCAGGCACTATCTAAATAAATTAATTGGTATTTACTTATCTCAAGGTGTATAAGGAGGTCCCCACAGCTTCACTAGGGGGCACACAGGTGGGGATGGTAGGGAGGGTCACATCTGACTCTCTAGAAGCAAAAGAGTTTCTCTCTAGGTTTACCCTATACATGAGGCTTATTTTCATGAATCAGATCCAGGCATGCTCATAACCTGGCCTCAAGTCTGCTGAGACCACCTGATATGACAGCAGAGTACAGTTCATGAAGCATGAACGAAATCATTATTATCCTTGGACTCTACTCACCCACACAACTGGTGAGTACTTTCTTGAACTCCATACTATGGAAATAGAATAGAGGCTACTTTGTGGAAATCTCTGAAAGTCAAACAAATTACGACTTTAGACCAGCTCATTGTCCAATACCATAGCCATTAGCCACAGGAGGTTATTTAATTTTAAATTAATTAAAATGAAATGAAATTAAAAATCCAGTTTCTCAGTTGTGCTAGCCACATTTTAGGTGCTCAGTAGTCATGTGTGGTGATTGGCTACCATACCAGACAGTGCAAATATATAAAGCATTTCATCATCACAGAGCATTCTATTGGATAGTGCTTGTAGGGCTTCTCATGATCTGTTTGGCTCAGGCATTATGATTCTAGCAGTCTTTCCTGTGGGAATAATCAGTGGTATAAAAACTATTTATGTACATTAGTAGTAAAACACTGGAAAGCATTGAAGTGTCCAATAACAGAGGAAAGGTTATGTATAGTACAGTGCATCCAGAGGAAATATTGCGTATTCAGTTGAGGGAATATTATTCATCCATAAAATTATATTTTAAAGATTTTTTTAGTGACCCATGAAAATGATCTCAATATAAGGCTAATGAAAAAAACTACTAATAAAAAAATTCTGTTGAAATAGGTTGAAAAAATTCTATATTTAATAGGATCCTGATTGCTAAAGAAATCAGAATAGAAAAAAAACCAAAAGGAAATATTCTCAAAATATGAACAGTGGCTATTTCTAGGTGGTGGAATGTTTCATAATTGTTATTATATTCTTTCTTTATGTATGACTTTTTCAAAATTTCTACTCTTATTAATAAGAAAAAGTAATTTTAAGAATAAAAGAATAGTCTCCTACAGATATTAAGCACTGAATAAATGGTTGTTGATTCATGAAGACTTGAAAGACTAAGTGAACAAATTCAAATTTTCTTAACTCTAAGTTGTCCCTAAATTCATCCTGCCCCTTCCTCATTCTAGTACTCCCTCACAGGAGGGAAAGGATATGGAGTAAATTGGGAAAAGATGAAACTGAAAGAAAGCAAATAGATTTTCATGTTGAATTGGGGTTGAACTTTGAAGTTTCTTTCAAATTTATACTAATCACTTTTAAGATTTCTTATAACCCTGTTTTTGGCCTAGAAAATAATAAATATACTATTTATCCCCCTTTTGACGTACACATGATTGTTTTAATTTTTTTTTTAATGTTTATTTATTTTTGAGACAGAGAGAGACAGAGCATGAATGGGGGAGGGTCAGAGAGAGAGGGAGACACAGAATCGGAAGCAGGCTCCAAGCTCTGAGCCATCGGCCCAGAGCTCGAAGCGGGGCTCGAACTCACGGAGTGTGAGATCGTGACCTGAGCTGAAGTTGGACGCTTAACCGACTGAGCCACCCAGGCGCCCCTACACATGATTGTTTTGAGGCACCTGGTTAGGGGCCTGATTCCCTGCGTCTCCTACTTCTTGGCTATAATTCTGACTCATTTATTTAACAAATATTTATTGAGAACCTCTGACTTATCTGGTTGTGTTCACATTTCCTCTGTACCTCCTCCCATCTTTTCTATCTCTTGGGGAGTAACTAAGATCTTTATTAAAGGCTACATTTATTTATTTATTTATTTATTTATTTTTAAATTATTTTTTAATTTTTTTATTTTTTAATATATGAAGTTTATTGTCAAATTGGTTTCCATACAACACCCAGTGCTCATCCCAAAAGGTGCCCTCCTCAATACTCATCACCCACCCTCCCCTTCCTCCCACCCCCCATCAACCCTCAGTTTGTTCTCAGTTTTTAAGAGTCTCTTATGCTTTGGCTCTCTCCCACTCTAACCTCTTTTTTTTTTTTTTTCCTTCCCCTCCCCCATGGGTTTCTGTTAAGTTTCTCAGGATCCACATAAGAGTGAAAACATATGGGATCTGTCTTTCTCTGTATGGCTTATTTCACTTAGCATCACACTCTCCAGTTCCATCCACGTTGCTACAAAGGGCCATATTTCATTCTTTCTCATTGCCACGTAGTACTCCATTGTGTATATAAACCATAATTTCTTTATCCATTCATCAGTTGATGGACATTTAGGCTGTTTCCACAATTTGGCTATTGTTGAGAGTGCTGCTATAAACATTGGGGTACAAGTGCCCCTATGCATCAGTACTCCTGTATCCCTTGGGTAAATTCCTAGCAGTGCTATTGCTGGGTCATAGGATAGGTCTATTTTTAATTTTTTGAGGAACTTCCACACTGTTTTCCAGAGTGGCTGCACCAATTTGCATTCCCACCAACAGTGCAAGAGGGTTCCCGTTTCTCCACATCCTCTCCAGCATCTATAGTCTCCTGATTTGTTCATTTTGGCCACTCTGACTGGCATGAGGTGATATCTGAGTGTGGTTTAGATTTGTATTTTCCTGATGAGGAGCGACGTTGAGCATCTTTTCATGTGCCTGTTGGCCATCTGGATGTCTTCTTTAGAGAAGTGTCTATTCATGTTAGAGTCTACATTTATACCTCTAACTTTATTTATTTCACTTGGGACTTTCAAAGATGTAAAGTAGCTTCAATTGTTTTTCCATTGCTAAATTAACAGAGTTTTAAAAACTCTGGCAGCTCATTAAAGTTCATTAGATTGTGCAGAACACAGTTCAAATTACAAAGGGAGCCTAGAATTTACACAAATCTTTTCTTTTTTTTTTTAATTTTTTTTCAACATTTTTTATTTATTTTTGGGACAGAGAGAGACAGAGCATGAACGGGGGAGGGGCAGAGAGAGAGGGAGACACAGAATCGGAAACAGGCTCCAGGCTCCGAGCCATCAGCCCAGAGCCTGACGCGGGGCTCGAACTCACGGACCGCGAGATCGTGACCTGGCTGAAGTCGGACGCTTAACCGACTGCGCCACCCAGGCGCCCCTACACAAATCTTTTCTTAAGTTAAAAAATAAAGCTGGTGCAAATGAAAGTGTTAGATTAATGGTTCCAAAGATGAAGACCTTTTAGGTATCTGAGTGGTTCCAGCCAAACATCCATTTGCTCTCCAGGACAGAGCTTATTCAACAGCTTAGATCTTTTTCCATGTTGTCCTTCTTTTGATTCTGTTCAGAGTCTTTGGTAAGAGAATAAAGAAAGGATTAGAAAATTAATTGTTAGCAATCATGAAGAGCTGAGAGTAGAGAATTCTGATGTGGTTTGATCCCCAAACTAAAGATTGGTCTGATTTTCTTATTCTCGTGTCCTCAGATTAAACATAATGCACTGACATGTTTAAACTTTTGATAATATGTATATTTCTAAAAACCCAGAGATCACCAACTCATTTTGTTATTTTATTCAACATACATTAAATTGGTTTCTTTAGAAGTGATTAGAATCATATGCCAAGATTTATATATATGGATGTGGACTACAATGTTAATTTTCATATGGGAAAATATGAAATGGTTATATAAATAATGTTACATCAACACACTGGGATGTTATACAGTCATGATAAATTAAGTTGCAAATTGGATCAAGTTGGCACATATACCTCTTCTTCCTCAGGCCTCCAAAGTCTAGAAATGAGTTTAGAAATTTGTGTGAATTAATTTGAGATTAATTCTACCACAGTCCTGGAAAATAAGAAGAAAGCCAGGCAAGACATAAAGACAGAAAGATGGTGAAATATAACTGATGAAGAAATGGATATAGTCTACCTAGACTTGCCAAAAATCCCTGATAATGCTGCACCTCAATATGCTGCAAGAGATAAACAGGCCTGAGAGTGATGGTTCTCCAACACTTTGGAAATAAGATTACCCTTTAAGTGTTAAAGAATTCATACCCAATGAAAAAGTATTCAGCTATGAGATAATCCTAAGAGCTTGTCTGAATATTTGTGACTGAAGAGTTTTGAAAACACTAAAATTCATAATTAGGGCAGTTTAGGGGTGCCTGGGTGGCTCAGTCAGTTGAGTGTCCTATTCTTGTTTTCGGATCAGGTCATGTTCTCGTGGTTCATGGGTTTGAGCCCAGCACTGGGCTCTGCACTGGGGGTGTGGAGCCTGTTTGGGATTCTTTCTCTCCTTCTCTCTCTTTACCTCTACATCTCTCTAAATAAATAAATAAATAAATAAATAAATAAATAAATAAAATAATTTGGGCAGTTTGTATATATTTTTAGAGAAAAAATACTAGCAGCTCCCATCATATTTCCTTGTTACACAGAGAGTAACTAGAGAGCGATATTCACCATCAACCAAAGAAAAGAGAGAACCAACAGGTCAGACATTTGCTATGTTTATCCAGCACTATTCAGAGGAAAGCTGGGGGCTACAGGGAAGGGGTGGTTTATCAGGTTTCACAGGATCTCTTGCATCTAAAATTTTCTCAAGACCTCCACCTTTCTCTCACACAGCAACATTCTGATGATTTTGGCTTCTCTGACATTCAGGTACTGTGAAGGCTAGACCATCATGGCTGACAAAAATCTTTACTTCTTTCCTTTCTCTCTCCCTCTCTCCCTCCCTCCTTCCCTCTCTTCCTTCCTTCCTTCCTTCCTTCCTTCCTTCCTTCCTTCCTATTTAAAAATAGCTTTATTGAGATATAATTCATACTCCATATAGTTTGCCCATTTAAAGCATACAATTCAAAGAAATTTTAGTATATTTACAGAGTTGTACAGTCTTCACCACAATCTGATTTTAGAACATTCCCATCATCCTAAAAAGAAACCTGATGCTCATTTACAGTCACTCCTTATTCCCACCCCCGCTTCTAGGCAACCACTAACCTACTTTCTGTCTCTATAGATTCTGAATATTTTGTACAGATGGAATCATACCATATGTGTTCTTTTGTGTCTGGCTTCTTCCACCGAGCATAATGTTTTTGAGGTTCATCCATGTTTTAGTAAGTATTAGTACTTTGTTCCTTTTTATTGCCAAGTAGTATTCCACTGTATGGTTATACCACATTTTATCTATTTGTCAGTTCACGGACATTTGAGTTATTTCAACTTTTTGGTCATTACGAACAATGCTGCTATGAATATTTATGTATGTATTTTTATGTGCACATATACTTTCATTTCTAGGGGGTAAATACTTAGGAGTAGATTTACCGAGTCATATGGTAACTAACTTTATAAGAAGCTGCCAAGCTATTTTCCAAAATGGTTGCCTCCTTTAATTTTTATTCTTTACTTTTCATCCTGAATTATTTTAAAGCAAATTATAAGTCTTAAGATGTATCACTTTGCCAACCTAAAAATTGTCAATAATTCCTTATTATCACTAATTCAAATTTCCACTATGATCTTTCTATAGACATGAATATTTGAGTGAGTGGAAAGTAACATCTCCATTTGTAAGTCAGCAAAGTGGCTTTCTGGTTATAGATAGCCTCCCGTGAGTCTTGTTGGTATGAGTGGGCTTTCCTAATTTAGTTGCTGAATATGTTGACCAACTACTGGCTTGAATCTTGGGCAGCCTGGCTTTACAAGATGAGTCAAGGGGCAGCCAGGTGGCTCAGTCAGTTAAGCATCAGACTCTTGATTTTGGCTCAGGTCATGGCCTCATGGTCCATGGGTTTGAGCCCTACATTGGGCTCTATGCTGACAGTGCAGAGCCTGCTTGGGATTCTCTCTCTCTCCCTCTCTCTCTCTGCTCCTCCCCTACTTGCTCTCTCTTTCTCTCAAAAATAAATAAATAAACTTAAAAAAAATGATGAGTCAAGCCAGGCCAGAGGAGGAGGAGGGGTGGGGGTGAGCAGGTGCTCAAGGCAATTTGGATAGGGAAGAAAGAGTCATAAGATGTGACCCTTGGTAAAACCACCCCACCCCCTGCCCCAGGAAGAACTGAGTCTACATTGAGGGGGACAAGGAGAGAGTAGAGGGGGTTTGATAACTCTTATAAAGCTTGAGTTAGGGGCCACAGGAGTAGGGCAAACTCAAAACAGGAACTGAGACCAGGTACATGGAGATGATAAGGACAAAAGAGAAGAGTGGAATTAAGATCAACTCAGGAGAAGAGAAAAGAGAAAATTCTAAAAAAAAAAAAATCAGTGGGCTGAGCCATTCTGATCTTCTTTAAGTTTGGAAGGGGGATACTAAGAGAGTAAGTGTGTCAGCTTTGGGGAACTGAATAGTGAACTTAGGGAGTGAGGCCACCATGTCAGGCTGTGAGGAAGAAACTAAGAAGAGGAGCCAGGGGAACATGAAGGGACTGAAGCAGATGCCCTGAGAGAAGTTGAGATGAAATAACACCATACCTTGAGAGAAAGGAATAACCTCAGCCTGATGGTTTTCCATTTCCCAATCACAGAGTTAGAGAGGAAGGGTTTTCCCCCTACTCCTGGTTTCCATAGTGAGGCATTTTTCCTAATATAATCTTGGCCTCGCACCACATCCAAGAGGTGAGTTCCTTATCTACATGGTAAGTTTGGGAAGAATAACTGAGCATGCTCGGCTTGTTCTTCTTCTTGGAAGCAAGCTGCCCATAGGAATAAGGATTCAGCTCTGGCCCTTCTCACAGGAAGCATATTCTGCTGGTTTGGCAAGTTTGGAATGAAGTGGTACCACAGACTGAATGTTTATGTCCCCATCTCTCTCCCCAAGTTCAAATGTTGAAACCTAAGCCCCAATGTGATTGTGTTAGGAGGTGGGGCCTTTGGGAGGTGATTAAAATATTTTACCAAAAATTTTAGGCTTTCTTCTTAAGAAAAGTCCCTTCCCATTCCTGTGGTGGATTATGTTTTCCCTTTCTCATGGTTAATAAAATGCACTGTTTCCATTTTACCAGGACACTGGGTAATTACTGTGTACTGGGCTTTCTGATACATGTGAAGTCTTATCTCCTAGAGACCATTGGGTGGAGTGAAAGAAATTCTGGCCTTGGAGTCAGAAAATGTGAATTCTTGTCCTGGTTCTGCTGTTCACAGGCCAGATTACCTTGGCTCAGTCACTTGGTTGTTTTTTTGTTTTTTTTTTTGTTTTTTTTTTTAATCCTATTTTATGTCAGTGCCTTATTTGAGTGCTTGGCTCTAATGATGGAGAGGGACATTTGTCCTCCAGACAGAGGTCTTCTGTGCTTTTGTTTATCTTTTTAATTTTTTTTTTAACATTTATTTGTATTTGAGAGAGAAAGAGACAGAGCACAAGCTGGAGAGGGGCAGAAAGACAGAGACAGAATCTGAAGCAGGCTGCAGGCTTTGAGCTGCAAGCTGTCAGCATAGAGCCCAACACGGAGCTCCAACTCACAAGCAGTGAGATCATGACCTGAGACAAAGTCAGACGCTTAACTGACTGAGCCACCCAGGTGCCCCCTGTGCTTTTAATACTTTATTTCTAAAAATCAATTTTTTTGGAATGCAAGCTGGTGCAGCCACTCTGGAAAACAGTATGGAGGTTCCTCAAAAAGCTAAAAATAGAACTACCCTACGACCCAGCAATTGCACTACTAGGCGTTTATCCATGGGGTACAGGTGTGCTGTTTCGAAAGGACACATGCACCCCATGTTTATAGCAGCACTATCAACAATAGCCAAAGTATGGAAAGAGCCCAAATGTCCATCGCTGGATGAATGGATAAAGAAGATGTGGTATATATACATACAATGGAATATTACTCGGCAATCAAAAAGAATGAAATCTTGCCATTTGCAACTATGTGGATGGAACTGGAGGGTGTTATGCTAAGTGAAATTAGTCAGTCAGAGAAAGACAAAAATCATATGACTTCACTAATATGAGGACTTTAAGAGACAAAACAGATGAACATGAGGGAAGGGAAACAAAAATAGTATAAAAACAAGGAGGGGGACAAAACAGAAGAGACTCATAAATATGGAGAACAAACTGAGGGTTACTAGAGGGGTTGTGGGAGGGGCGATGGGCTACATGGGTAAGGGTCCCTAAGGAATCTACTCCTGAAATCATTGTTGCACTATATGCTAACTAATTTGGGTGTAAATTTTAAAAAATAAGAAATAAAACAAGTTAATTAAAAAAATCAATTTTTATTATAAGCTCCTATGTGCCAGGAACAAATACGTATAGTTCTGGCATAGCACTTACCATAGTGTATGTTAATTTGTCTTTTTACATATCTGTACACACTGTATATTTATTTGTGAGCTCCAACACCTGGCATGCTGTCTGGCCCAGAGTAAGCAAGCAGTCAGAACATGTTTGGTGAAAAGAATAAATGGGTCTCACTGGTAAATAGGATCATAGCAAACACTGCTAGTGCCTTGGCCAATGTTCTGGGCATCCATCTACCCCCTTAGGCTGCTTTCTGAAGATACCTGTGATCCTGAGGTCTTCTTCTGGCGTTAGGAGAATACCAGCCTCAAAGGCAGGGAAAGCTGGAAGTGCCAGAGAGTTAATGCTCTAGAATTGCCCTCAGTCAAGGCTGCATGGTGGAGTTGGGTAAGCCCCAGCTTCTTCAGCCCCTGGTTGGATAATTGAGGTCTCTATACTGTCTTCCAAGGGACAGAGCTCCAGTTTTCCACAGTAGTAACTGGCTTGATTCCACAGCTTTTATTGGCTACCTTACCCTCCCTTTCTCACTTCTCCACTCTCTTCCTGTGCTTCTAGGATCATCTCTTAAATAAACCACATACACTTAATTCCCTGCCTCAGTGTTTGCTTCTGGGAGAACCCAAACTTTGCCCAACTTGAAATATTTTTGTGGTAATCAAATGAAAAACACATGTAAAAGGCTTTGTGGTCTCAAAATATATGTGATGTCACTATTGGAATGAGTTGTGCTTACGAGGAATGTAATAGGTTGAATAATGGCCTCCAAAGATATCCAGGTCCTAGTTCCTGAACCTGTGAATGTTACCTTATATAGCAGAAGGGCTTTGCAAATGTGATTAATTCTGGATTGTGAGATGAGGAAATTATCATGGATTATTCTGATGGGCTCCAAATGTAATCACAAAAGTTATAAGAAGGAGGCAGAAGGAGCCTGTGACAGAATAGGGCAATGTAACCACCAGGACAGATATTTTATGCTGGCTTTGAAGATGGAGGAAGGGTCCAGGAACCAAGATGCACAAGGAATGCAGCTTTAGAAGCTAGAAAAGGCAAGAAAGTAGATTCTTCCCTAAGAGTGCTGCCTTGCCAACACCTAGATTTTAGACCAGTGATTTTTTTTTTTTACTTCTGACCTCCATAATTGTAACAAGGAATAAATGTGTGCTATATATATATATATATATATATATATATATATATATATATATATGCTCTTTTAAGTCACCAAATTCATGGCAATCTGTCCCAGCAGCCGTAAGAAACTACTTTAAGGAAGGTTCTTCTTGTTGCCCCTAACACATTCCAGCAGGTGGCAGTGTGGGGTGAAGGAGTAGCAGTGATTCCCACTGGTCTCCAAAGAATCCTGTTCCCTCTTCAACCTCCAGCCTTCAGATAAAATAAGACCGATTTGTGCTGTCTTCACCCTCTTGGAGGCTGGTCCTTACCCACGGACTTGTGAGGAATTTCTACTGTGTTTCAAGGACAACAGAAAGAAAGAGTCAGGGTTTTAGGGGCTAATGGAAGTAAATCAACAAGCACTAAAATTAAATCATAAATATGCATTGAGAAAGCTGAGTAGAGAAACTCTGAAGGCTAGCCCCAGTTTCCTGCTGTTATTAAAATTAACTTTAATAATACACTGTGTTCTTTCTCATGGCAGGACTCATATCCCAAAACCAGCAATAAGATCGTTATTGTAGTTGTGGCTGGGTGTTTTCCTCTCATTTTCAGCCCAAACCATGTAGAGAGTTCCTATGAAATGTACTTGTATCACATGAAGGATGTGGGTGAATGCCAGCAGAAATTGCTGGAAGGGCTGGGGCTCTCCAGAAGCAGGGTCAGAAGACACAGTGGTCTCTCAGTCTTCTGGCATCCTATGGAGAAGTGTATTTTGGCCAAGGTGCAGCTAGACGCCCTTGTGGACTGTGCTATAGCAGAGGGACCTCACCTCACCCCTCTCTTGCTCTCCTTTTTAATGGACCAAAGGGAGTGGCTTTGTCATTGGGTGACAAATACTTTGTATTCGAGTGCAGAGTAGTCTGTCATTTGGGGCGGCTCTTTAAAGTCATCTCTGTGAAGCACCTGGAGTCTTTGAGGCCCCTGGCCCTGGGGGAAGTTGGTTTGGGCACAGCTCCCCCCTGCTGCAGGGAGTATCAGTCAAAGGTCCCGGAAGGCTCATCACCAGCAGCAGGAAAGAGTCCTAAGAATCAGCAGGTCTGCTTTCCGTTCTCATCCATCTAAGCGGCTGGCTTTTTCAGTCGTACAGTGCGGTATTGTGCCAGATGATCTCTAAGGACTCTTTGAGCTCTGAGTGTTTTAAGTTCCTAGTATTTTAATCACTGTCAATGGTAATTTCTGTTGTTACAAATGACTTGTAATTTTTCCTGGGGTTTCACTGGCTATGCTGGTGAGGTTTACTTGCTATAATATTATCAGTCCACTAGGGAGGCTCATCTCAGTATCAGGCAACACTTTGCCATTCTTCTCCCAATTCTTTTTCTTCCTAGGTTTTCTCTCTGACTCTCAGGAGGTTTATATGGCTTAATTAATTCAGATCAGCCAAGTGCTTTTGAGACTATGTCTCGCTATGAGTAATAGCCCAATGGGAATTCAAATCACTCACAGGATTATTAGCAGAAGATGTTAGTCTTGCTGCTCATGAAACCTGCAGCCTATTAATTCTATTGTGCAATGTCTGCTCCTTGGGGGAAAACGCAGCCCAGGAGAACCCCCCCTGAACTCCTGAGTCTTTTGCATAAATACTCCAGGGATTTAAGGATGTGCTTGAGGCTGGGTGAGGGCACTGGGGGAAATGACATTCCTTACAAGTATAAAACGAAGTTTTTGGAGGATTCATATTCTAGTTGGAGTGATTTTTGGGGGGGGGGGCAAATTTTCTGTGAGCCTTGGGGAAAATGCCTTTCTCCAGTTTCTGTTTCCTCTCTTTCACCAGATGGTGCGGTAGGTCACTCAGGCCCCTTAGGGTGAGGCAATTTAACCATCATCAGCTCCAACCAACCCCAAAGCACACCCACCAAGAAGAAGGTCTTGAGGGAGCTTAAAGTCATAGGTTTGGGGACAATCTGCTCTGATCTCCGGGAACTCTGTGGCTTTGGGCAGGCTGCAGACTTCAGACTTTTTTCCCCCCATCTGTAAATGGGGATAATAATATCTAATTCGCAGGTATCATGAGGATTAGGTGTGGTATTAAATAGTCAATGTATGTGAAGCTCTTAAGAGAGTGCTGGCCCATAGCAGCATCTGCTATGGCACGTGTGAATGCTTCATGCAGATGGCAATGGAGATGGCTGTTGTTCACTGAGTGCTTTTGATGAGCTAGGCTCTGTGCTTAAGCACTTTACATATATTATTTCATTTAATCCTCATAACAACCCTGTGAGGTAGCACTATTATGTCCCCATTTTAGAGATGAGGAAACTGAGGCATGGAGAGATGAAGGAACTTGTACAAGGTCACAGTGAAAAAGTTTGATACCAGAGCCCAAGCTCTTAATCTATTAGGTTATATAGCAGTTTGCCTTTCCCTCCCCCTCTATAACTTCCCATGGGTCTTAGAATTAACTTTCTCCAATTATGAATCAGAAGAGAAGGAACATTTGTAGATGACCTGAAGAAAAAGTCCACACTGCCAAATTCTTAGTATCTTGTGATTCAAAGTAGAGAGGCTGCAAGACACCTCAATTCATCACTCTCTGTCTCCTCTGCCCCTTTCCCTCTCTGACTGACAGTTCCCATTTGAGCACCAAAATTGAGGGCTTGGCAATACTATTCATGTCTGAGAACTAATTCAAGTGGTTCTGATTTAATTTTTATCAGAGTCTATTCTGAAAAGCCTGGGATACCGTGTGCTCCAGAAATTAACTTCTGGTAGCTATGATGAAAAGAACAGGAATGATAAAGTGAAGCCAGTCAAGGAAAGTGCAGGGATTACTAGAATTCCTCATTTTGTGGGAGGTGCCATTCTTATTTTTACTCCCATAAAGTTTGAATGATTTCATAAGCATTGAAAAATATAATAAGAAAATGTACATTGATCATGGTTCTGCTACTATGCTGAGAAGCCACTGAGGCATGGAGATTTATTTATTTCCAGGTCTTCAACAGCTCTGATACAGTTGGGATATTTATAATAAACATATATGTTTCCCGGTTTTTTATTTAATAATATAACATGAACATTGCATTGTAAATTATTTGCAAGTATGCAAATGTAAATTTTTAAAAAATGTTTTATTATCCAGTTTTTAGAGAGAGGGAGACACAGAATTCGAAGCAGGCTCCAGGCTCTGAGCTGTCAGCACAGAGCCGGATGTGGGTCATAACCCACAAACCACAAGGTCATGACCTGAGCCCAAGTTGGCTGCTTAAACAACTGAGCCATCCAGATGTGGGGCACTTAATTATAATGTCAGCAAATCTGTCAGTATTTTATTTTATGGTTAGTGCTTAAAAAAATTTTTTTTTAATTTTGAGAGAGAGAGAGAGAGAGAGAGAGCGAGCAGGGGAGAGGGGCAGAGGAAGAGAGAGACAATCTTAGGATCTATGCTCAGTGCAGAGCCTGCAGCAGGGCTCAATCCCACAACCCTGGGATCATGACCTGAGCCAAAATCAAGAGTCCGACGCTCAACCAACCGAGCCCCCCAGGCACTCTATGGTTAGTGCTTTTTATTAAGAAGTTGTTTTCTAGTCCAAAGTCATGAGATAGTCCTATATTTTCTTTTCAAATTCTTTTAAGTGACTTTGACATTTATGGTCTTAATATACCAGGAATTTATTTTTGTATATAGTAAGAGATAGGAATTCAATTTCATGTTTTTCCCCATGGATACTAAGTTATCCCAGCACCACTTATTGTAAAACTTATCGTTTCTCCATCATATACTACTTTTATCATATATCAGATATCCATATATAAGTAGGTCTGCTTCTAGGTGCTTTGTTAATTCCCTGGTGACATTGTCTCTTCTTGCTTAATATCTTGATATCTCTGGTGGAGCAAATTCTTTTACCTTGATCTTCAAGAATGTTTTGGCTATTTTTTGCATTTTTACATGAATTTGAGCATCTGCTTGTCAAGTCCTACCAAATACATATAGAATTTTTAATCAGAATTTGCATTAAATCTATTGATCAATTTGAGGAATTTACATATTTACAATATACAGTCTTTCAATCCATGAATCTTCTCTATCTCTCCATTTATTTAGATATTCTTAATGTATTTTAATTAAGTTTGTATAGTTGCCTCTGTTAAAGTCTCACACATTTTTGCGAGGGACTTAAAATCCCATTGTAAATTATATTTAATTTTTTTCTGTTTCTTTGAATGTATCAAAACATCATTGATTTCTATGAATTGATTTTGTGTCTGATCTTTGCTAACATCTGTATTAGTTAAAAAGATTTATAGAATTGTTTGAATTTCTAAGACACAATTACATTATCTGTGAATAATGACAGTTTTGTTTTTCTTTGCCCAATGCTTGTTATTTTGATTTCCCTGCTTTTCCACACTGGCTAGAACCTTCCACACTGGTCTAATGTTGAATAGATGCTGTAGTTGCTGGCATCCTTGTCTTCTTGTTCCCATTTCAAAAGGAATGCATTCGATAGTTTACATGTAGAAAAACATTTACTGTAGTTTTTTTTTTTCAAATAAACTTTTCAGATCAATAGAGTATCCTTCTATTTTTATTTTGCAAAGAGTATTTTTTTTTTTTTTTGGTCATAAAATGACATTGAATTTTGTCAAATGCTTTTTTGTGCAACTATTGAAATGATCATTGTGAATTTTTTCCACTTTATTAATGTGATGTTATTTTAATTGATTTTCTAATGACAAATCAATTTCATATTCCTGGATTAAATATAACCTGCTGGATTTATTTTGCTAATATTTCATTTGAAAAGTTTGCATACATGTCCATGAATGATATTAACCAGAAAGGTTTTTTTCTCTCATTCTTCTCAGGTTTCAGAATCATGGTTATATAAGTCTTATTATATATTCTGAAAAATTTGGGGCATGATGATACTATTGACTTTACCAAAAGTTCAGTAAAACTTGCCAGTAAAGTTAATAGATCTGGGTTTTGAGAAAGAGAGATTTTTGACTTCTGATTTAATTTCTTAAAGGTTATAGGACGTGTTCTAGCTTTTCTTTTCTTTTTTTAATGTATATTTTTTAAATGTTTTTTTTTTATATATTATTGTCAACTTGGCTAACATACAGTGTATACAGTGTGCTCTTGGTTTTGGGGGTAGATTCCTGTGATTCATTGCTTACATACAACACCCAGTGTTCATTACAACAAGTGCCCTCCTCAATGCGCATCACCCATTTTCCCCTCTCCCCTGCCTCCCCATCAACCCTCAGTTTGTTCTCTGTATTTAAGAGTCTCTTATGGTTTGCCTCCCTTCCTCTCTGTTTGTAACTATTTATTTTTGAGAGAGAGAGAGACAGAGCGCAAGTGAGGAAGGGACAGAAAGGGAGGGAGACTCAGAATCTGAAGCAGGCTCTAGGCTCTGAGCTGTCAGCACAGAGCCTGACGTAGGGCTTGAACCCACAAACTGTGAGATCATGACCTGAGCCTAAGTAGGATGCTGCACCAAAGGAGCTACCCAGGCACCCCTAGCTCTTCTTGAGTTAGTTTGGTAAGTTATATTTTTCAAGGAGTTGTCTATTTCATATAAGTTTTCAAATTTGCTGGCATGATATAGTTAAAAATATACTCCTATTACCTTTTCAAGGTCCACAACATCATAATTATGTCCCACTTTTCATTACTCATATTGCTTGTTTGTGCTTTCTCATTTTTCATCTTAATCATCTTATCAAAGCTTATCAATATTATTAATCTTTTCTAAGAACAACTGTTTTTCTTGGCTCATCTTCTCCAGTACATTTTTTCCCACTGTTATCTTTCTGTTTTCTTTTTTTCTACCTTCTTAATTTTAGGTGGGCATCTGGGTTCTAACTACTTAGATTCTGCAGTGCCTCAAAGAAAGCAGTTATGAACTTTCCCCTTCAGATTCTTTTTCAGGTTTGGGCTTGATTCTTCCCTTTGTTTATTTTATTTTATTAAAAAAATTTTTTTAATGTTTTATTTATTTTTGAGACAGAGAGAGACAGAGCATGAGCAGGGGAGGGGCAGAGAGAGAGGGAGACACAGAATCTGAAGCAGGCTCCAGGCTCCGAGCTGTCAGCACAGAGCCCAACGCGAGGCTTGAACTCACGAACCGTGAGATCATGACCTGAGCTGAAGTTGGATGCTTAACCGACTGAGCCACCCAGGTGCCCCTCTTCCCTCTGTTTAGAAGGGCATAGAGCTTGTGCCCCTCTGCACCTAGATAGGAAAAGAATTTATGTCTGGAGTTTCTTTCTGTATTTTCTGGCCACTGGCTAATATTCTGATGCTATATGTAACAGTCTATCCCTCCATCTTCTGTGCACACAACTATCTCATTTTCGGCTTGTCCTTTGCATTTTGGCAATTGATCATAGTATACTTTGATCAGAGTATTGCTAATTTGACCACTATAACCATGACTCCAGTGCCTGGTAGACTAGAGAAGAAGGCTTTGTGTGGGCATATTAACTGTGATCTACAAAAGGAAAGATTGAGCAGCTCTCTCTTCACTTCTGGGCAACACCCATCCATAAGGAGCTCGTGAACCACCTACATCAAACATTTTCCCTCCATCATCTCACAGAACCACCGAAGAATTATAGAGTCTTTCTTACCTTTATATGACACTTCCTGCCATGTGACCAAATATTAATCTTAGGAATTTAAAGCATTTTGAAATATTATTCTTGAGAATATATGTGTGGGGCTTGTGCTCCCAGCTTATGGCTGGGGTCTGGGTTACAGGAAGGCACTGACTCATTTCTCTCAGCTGAAGTTCCGGGCCAGAAACCAGGGAGAAATCATTGTACTGGAAATCTGCATTCCATTTACAAACTTCCTCAACCTGAATGTGTGGAAAAGGGTTTAGGAAAAGAAGGCGGTGTGAATTCATTAGTCGGTGTGAATAGACCTGTGATGGGCAGAGCTCTGTCCACAGAATCCCATTGTTCCTCAACCTCTTGAAGCTTCTTCTGGAGCACTGGATCTTGTGGGAACCGTGTTTGGAGCAGGGCCTTCCTGTTCCAGAATCTGAGACAACTTGGCACAAAGACTTTCTCACATGTGCTATCCCCAGTCCCTCCAATGTTCTGTGACTCTGGAAATGATAGAGGGTAATTTAATAGGAGACACTTTGAAATAAGAAAAAAAAAGTTGCCCTGCAAAAACTTTCAGAAAGTTCAGATCATTTCCAAGAGGTTAGAGACTTAATCACTTGTGTTAAAATTATAAAAGCTTCAGTCAAGAGGTTTAACATATTCCTTCACTGGCCTCAGCTTCACAAACACATGAATAGTGTGATTTTCTCCATTCATCTCGTGTAGTGCTCTGGGAATGGAGCTGTGTTCCAGGACCCACGGGTCCCAGGAACACCCAGCAGCATCAGCAGATGCCACCTATACCAGCCATATGGCACTTGTTTTTCAAAACCATTGCCTCAAATTGAAACTCAACAAATATTTCTTAGGGATGTACATTGTGCTTGGTTTTGTCACTGTGGAAGTGAGCAGGGCATGGTTCCTGCCCATAGGGAAACCACAGTATGGGAGGGAGATAGAAATGTCAACAGATAATTACCACTGAATATGAAAGTGCTAGAAAGAGGGTAAGTGCAGAGTCCTGTGAGAGGTCAGAAAAGAGTAACTGAGTGGGGGTCTCTCCTATGTGCTTCTACAGGTCCACTTTTGTGCTCTTCTTTACTCTACGCTTTGCCCTGGGATGCTGACCTGCATGAGCCATATCAATAGATTCCCTTGTCTTCTAGCCTCTGGTTGCATTGGTCTATTACAGGCAGCAGTAGATGACAGGGTTAGAGAAGGAGAACGAGTCGGGTATTTATTCCCCTGGCTTCCTCCCTGCACTGTGGCTTTGGGCTGGCTGCATCCCTCCGACAAGACTTACAGCTCCACTCAAGGCTGCCCTCTCCTTAGGACTCTCTCACACCATTTCCAACAACCACTCCTCCCTTAGCCTGTCACACCTCTGGTGGTAACAGTCCTGCTCTTAATACCCTGTGTGCTGCAGTAGCCCTTGTATTTTCCCTATAAATTGCTCATCCCTGAGTAAATAATCCTCTATTAAGTCTTTGTCAAATCATCTTTATTTGACTGTGTCAGTATTTCTTTCTAGGTCCATGGCTGATATATCTAATCTTGTTGGGATGGGGCAGTATGTGGGACCCAGCCAGGAGACTTGATAAAGGAGATAATATTGAAGTTAGGATTTAAAAGCTAAATAGAATTTTATCTAATGGTAAGTTAGCTTTAATATTTTACAATCAAAAGGCAGTAGTTAATACATCCCCAGGCACAATCTCTCCATACTATAAGTTTTACTTCTCATCAGAAATTCTCTATTTGTTAGGAAGGACTCTTATAAACAAACGAAATCCCCCAAGAATAATGATAGCTGTTCTTTTGGTGTTTGTTATTTGAAACAGTTTTATATTTTATAATGCAGAACACTTACCTTTAAAATGAATTGGCATTTAATTAATCCCAGTAGCACCTATGTAAAGTTAAAAATAGTACACATATGTGTGAAATGCTTTTATTCAGTCAACAGATGATGCTTGGCTCATGTATGGATTTAAGAATCACTTGAAAAAATTTTGTGGCTTCTCTCTGAGGGGTCCATGGCCAAGCTCAAGAACCATAGGTCTAGGCAGAGTCTCCATATCCCTCCTTTTTGGTACTGCACACCTTCCTGTGCACAGGCATCCAAATCACTGAATGTTAGAGCTGGAAGAAGAATATACAATTTACTGAATCCAATCACTATTTTACAGGCAAGGAAATGAGGGTGAAATTACAATCTCAAGATTTCAAATAGCTAGTTAGTGGCTGAGTCAACAGTAAAACTTGGGTCCCTTGCCTCCCAGTCTAGAGCTTTTTCTGTTACTAAAAATTAAAAATTGTCATTCTCCTAAGGTAACATTTTGTGCCAAAATTTTGATCTCTCAGTGTCCTCCAGATTGAGCAGATGGGAAACATTTCCTTTCTCTCCTCACCCTCCCACTCCCTGCTCATTCTAAGGCAGTAAGTCCTGAAATGGCACGGACCAAGTCCTACACCATGGGAACAGTGGGCATGACGAGGCTTAGCCCACTTCAGATTAAGGGCAAAAGTGGCCATCTACTCCCTACCCCTAACCCCAAAGACCACAGGGATTTAAGTCAGCTATGGGCATAACAGGTTAGTGTGGGGCCTAAAAATGGGGAGAACTCCTGGGTATGAGGCCAATTGGCTAGCCTATAAAGCTCTAGAAAAGACCACAGGTAGACTTCTATTAACAGCCATCCTATGTCTGCATGGCATTTCACAACTCAAGTGTGCATTCTCATCCCATGATCCTACCTGTGTTCTCTGAAGTGTAAGTACTTCTCGAGAAGTAACCTGGCCAATGGCATCTGGCCAGAGCTCAGAGCTGCTATCTCCTTGTCATTCACAGGCTGCCACTCCACCAGCATCCATGAGACACCTCAGGGGCTTGAAGATGGAACTTTGCCCACCAGATAAAAGAACACTTGCTTTTACATTTTCATTCCTAAGACCAGAAAACTGAGATTTGACCAGTCAGTGGTTAGCATCCTAGACCAGGAGGGTTCTAGACAGATAGTGAGCAAGTTTAGAGAACAGAGGAGTCCTCACAGTGAAAAGATCCAGACTTTTCTCTGCAATCAGAAGCATCTATATTTGAAAAATGTCATAGCCCATTGAAAAATAAATAGCACTAGAATTCTAAGAAATGTCCCCATCTTAGAATGTTCTAAGTGTGAAAGGAACTTGGTCCTATGGAAGTAGTAGTGGATGTTTGTTTTATATGCCAAGAGTTACTTCATACATACAATTTGAATGAGATATGCTGCATTCTTATAGTTCTCAGTCTTCTGGTCACTGCTCGATGGCCAGAGCTAGACATTTGATCCAAGTGGAGCCAATCATACTACCTGTCCCACTGCCATACCCACTGATTTTTCTGGGAATGGGCTCTTGACCCAAGATGGATCAATTAGAACCCTTTCCTGGGATTGTTTTTTGGTCATGTGTGGTGACAAAGTTGGCTGGGTGCTGCTAATAGTCATGTTTCCAGTGACTTGGAGAAGACTAAGAGAAGAAAGCTGGCATACTGAGAGAGGCTGAGCTGAGAACTCAAGGGGATGTCCTAGTAGCAGTTTCTTCCTGGTTTTAGTTGACTTTCAGCCAGGAATGTCAACGATTCAGTCCTATAAGTTAAAAAAAATTCCATTTGTCACTTGCAACTAAAAGAATTATGAGTAATTCTGTTGTGGCATAAAAATGGTTAATTTCTTGAAAATAAGCTTCACATATTATTCATTTTAAACTCTCCAGTGTCTAGTGTCACTCAGTGATTTTCTCTGAGTAATCCCAGAGGAATATATTTTAAAATATAGATTTAGTCTCTATGATTCCAGGCCCCAAATGTATGTTGAATGTCTATATCCAGATCTATAAGGGAAAAACTACATAGTGAAATATCCTAGAGAATTTAGTATAATTCCAGGAAACATTTTATATTTAAGAAATGCCTTCAGAATTCTAGATCTGGAATTACTATTGAGCAGGCAGGGTAAACCCTGAATAGGATCAGAGCCAAGCTAAGAGAACAGTTGAGAGCTAGAAAACTAGGAGCCTGACGTTCTTCCAGACCAAGGAGGCAAGGAGATCATGGCATTTATAAGGGAACCAAATCCTAGGATGAGAACTCACCTAGGTCTGAAGGATTTTTAGCAGAGAGGAGGTTGGGGATGGAGGGGGAGTAGGAGCCACTGTCCAAGTAACCAGCTCCTGAGTTTCACTTTCTTCTTGGTCTCTTCTCACATTCATTTGTTTCTTTCCTTCATTCAGATGCTCTTCAAGTAACTATTATGTGCCAGGTGCTATTCCAGTGCTGCCATGATAGTTTCCTGGCTCCTCTTTTTATCCCTGATTGAGGGATGAGATTCTTTGAGGTTCCAGTGAGATGGTCTGAATGCGACAAGGGGTTGAGGAAGGGCAGGCAGTCATTTTGTGGTGGGGGAGGTGGAGCTGAGTGGGGAAGAGGTGAATCTGTCCAATGCAGCAGGACCCTGGCTACTAGCTGAGCCCTACACTAGGCCAGGGGTCCTTGGAAGGCAGAGTGCTCAGAGCAAGGCAAGGGTATGAGACATTATAGCATTTTGAAACTTTCAAGGACCTAAGGGGGAAAAATGTGTTCTCCTCTTAGCCTTGTTCTCCAGAGTGCATTTTTCTCCAGGACACAGTCTATGGAAATATTCTGCTTGTTTTCAGTTTGCCTTTTGTGTGAATCTGCTGATCTTCAGTGGACTCACAACCTCATAACTTAATCTTATTTGGTGATTTCCAAGCAAGTAAAGAAGATGAGGAGAGACTTGTGTGCAGTTATGTTTTCTACAACAAATCTCTAAAGAGCCTATCCAAAAGAAGTCCAATGAGTTTAAAGTGGATACACAGTAATAATGCAAAAGGTTTATTATCTTAAGCTATGAAAATAAAGCATAGTTCACTTATCAAGAGAAAACAACCTTTACCTGATTCACAAAGGAAACATAGATGCATAATGGACTACCACCACGATAGTCCTGTATTGGATATTATTATGTCCAACAGCCCTGCAGAAAAACCTGCCTTGGGGCACCTGGGTAGCTGAGTGGTTTAGACATCTGACTCTTGGTTTCAGCTCAGGTTATGATCTCACTGTTTGTGGGTTCAAGCCCTGCATCGGGCTCCGCACTGCCATTGCAGAACCTGTTTGGGATTCTCTCTCTCTCTCTCTCTCTCTCTCTCTCTCTGCCTCTCCTTTACATGTGTGCACTCTCTCTCTCAAAATAAATAAATAAACTTAAAAAAGAAAAAAAGACAAACCTCAGTCTTATGGGTAGGTTTCTCTAAATTTAGACTGCAATTCTAGAAATGAGCTTCATTCAAGTGCTAAAGAGGTCTATGGCATTATTATGATGGTGTTATTTAATGGTAGAAAAAGAAAATTATAATAGAAAAATATTTATTGGTTTGAAATCAAGTATTTAGGTATAGAGAGACATTTTCTGGGACAAGACCTATGTTAAATTAGGTATTTAATAAATTAGATATCCAATATAGGTAATAAATAAGTTTACTTAATACAAAGAGATTTGTATTTAATACCAGTTAAGTATTTGTGGATACTCTATAGCAGTGGTCCTTAACTCTTAGGGTCATATGTCCCTTTGGAGATATCTACACACATTGATGCAATTTTACATACAATTTCAGGACTTAACGAGTTTGTAGAACTCCTGTCATCCTCTAGGTCAAGAACCTTTGCTCTACAGGATCCTACAGTTTAAAACAGTTGTGAAATGTACTATAAAAGACTTAGTTTGGGATTCTAGTAATGGTAGACTAGTGTGTTGCCAACCAAATTTCCCTTTGAAAAAAAAATTATTTCCTTTGAACAAAAAAAGAGCATTGAAGGCTTTGGAGAGGTATGAAGATAGTCAGGGCTGGATGAAATTCTGGATAGAAGGGAAACTCACTGAGATGAGCCTGATATTCTAAACTGCTTTTCTCTTCAAGGCATTTCTTCTTGATTCTGGAGCAGCAAGGACAGAGAGCTTGAGAAACCAAGCATCAAGGCACTTGTAAGGGGCAGAGAATTTGAGCAGAACTTTCATGAGTTTCTCATGGTGGTGGTGGGGTGGGGGATGAAAATGGGAGTTTAGGGCTACAGAGACCACAGTAAATCAAGAGGCCAAAATCCTGCAGGGAAGTGAGACCATCTGAACCACTTCTCCCCTTGAGGTATTCACTGATTGGAAAGTGGTAAAGTTCCTCAGTAGAGCTTTCTCACAGTGTTGGGGAGATGCAAATCGGATTTCAGGGTCTTCCAAGGAGAAGAGACCCTGATAAACAGTCCAAGATGCTAGCTGGGATCTTCAAGTACCATATCCATGGAGTAAGAACAAACCAGAAATGGATCAGGCTGTACAAAACCGCAGCGCAGTCCCGAGTTAAAGTGATCTACCCTAGTCTGTCTGCCAGAAGTGAAAGCCTTATCCAGAGGCTCTACAATTGTTTTTTACAGACAATATTTGGAATTAAATTTTAAAAGTACTGGACATACCCCTGACTAACTTCAGGGCTTGCTGCTTCGTCACTTTATGTTCAAGACTGTGAACCAAGAGGCTGGAAGTTCCTAACCTGCTTCCTGCTGTTACCCTGGTTACCTCTAGGGAACCTAACAAGCTTGCCTCTGTAGTGACTGGCCTTGTAACTGAAGCATAATGTAACCAATTCTCTAATTCTGAACTGTTTGAAATTTGATTCCACCAAAATGACATCATTTTGACATCAAAAATGACATCAATGAAACTGGGGCATTATGAAGGATTCCTGACAAAAAGAAAAATAGTTTTGATGGAAGACTCCTTGGTTATCAACTCATGCTTAAATCACATCCAAGCTTATACCCTCTCACTGCAGCATTATTATGGATTTTAGAACTCGGGACAAGTGCCGAAAACCTGTGGACATCCTGGTCCTAAACTCTTCTCCCTAAACTCTGGGGCCATGGCATCCTGTACTGCTTCTTGCTCTTTCTTTGCCTTCTATCTTGTCAAATGCACAAGTTATGTTATGATGATGTGATTAGTGACGCAGATATTATACACATTGACTCTTCTGTGAGAAAGCCAAGTGGGTGTCTCAGGTCATCCTGCGCAGGGTCTCCTTCACAGATACTGTATTTCTGCTAGGACATTTGAGAAGTACAGAAACCTTCCTTTTGCTGACTTGCAAACAGCATACCCTTTGGCAAAACAGAGTGTCCACAGGTCCTTGACAAGGAGCTTTCAACAGCCTGGAGGTTTGAACGATTCCATTGCAGTTAGCAGGGGGCCCAGATGATGAAATCTCTACCCAAATGCCAAGACTCTCACACTCGAGGAAGCTTCAGGGAAAATGTATATATGCTTGATCTTAGCCAAAAAGCCGAGAAGAGATTCAGGGAAAATCTATATAACATGGCATTTCTTGGGGCACCTGGGTGGTTCAGTCTGTTGAGCGTCTGACATCGGCTCAGGTCACTATCTCACAGCTTGTGGGTTTGAGCCCCACATCGAGCTCTGTGCTGACAGCTGCTGAAGCCTGCTTCAGATTCTCTGTCTCCCTCTCTCTCTGCCCCTCCCCCACTCATGTTCTGTCTGTCTGTCTCTCTCTCTCAAAAATAAATAAACATTAAAACATTAAAAAAAATTTTTAATGTTTTCATTTATTTTTGAGACAGGGAGAGACAGAGCATTAGCAGGGGAGGAGCGGAGAGAGAGGGAGACACAGAATCTGAAGCAGGCTCCAAGCTCTGAGCTTTCAGCACAGAGCCCGACACGGGGCTCGAACTCATGGAGTGTGAGATCATGACCTGAGCTGAAGTCAGACGCTCAACCAACTGAGCCACCCAGGCGCCCCAAAAATTTTTTAAAAAAAGATTGTATCATAACAAATTGAATACAAAAGCAGGTATGAGAATACACCTGTGTTCTTTTAAAGTAGATATTAAAGAGATTACAAAAAAAAAAAATGTATGTCAATACCACCCTGGTGCCCACAACTTGGTTTCAAATACCATTTTCTAGGGGCACCTGGGTAGCTCAGTCAGTTGAGCGTCCAGCTTTGGCCCAGGTCATGATCTCGCAGCTCGTGAGTTCAAGCCCCACATCAGGCTCTGCACTGATGGCTGAGAGCATGGAACCTGCTTCAGATTCTGTGTCTCCCTCTCTCTCTGCTCCTTACCATTCTCTCTCTCTCTCTCTCTCTCTCTCTCTCAAAATTAAATATTAAAAAAAATCAAAACAAAACAGAAGAAAACAAACAAAAAACCCAGCATTTCTTTTGCAGCCCCTAAAAGCAAGAGGAAAACCACCAATATTAATGGAGTTCTGGTTGGGTAAATTCCTGGCACTAGGAAGACTTAGCCCATCATTTGACATCATAGACTTTTCTACACACAGAACATCACTCCAGTTATCTAGGTAGACTACTACACCCAAATTTTGTGTGCCTTGTCTAGTGGAAAGACAATATTTTATGGGTATATGTATGGGTATTTAAAAGAAGAATTACAGCATTTGAAGTACCCAAATGAAGTACAGATCCTCACCCTGCTACGTGCACGTGTTCACGCACGCGCGCACACACACGCACGCACACACACACAGTTTGAACTCTCTGGGGATTCTGTTTCTCTCTCTGTTCTGTAGAAGAATAACTAGCTGTGTATGACAGGACAAGTATAGACTCCACAGCCAGACGAACTGGCACTGTGATTCAGTTACTTCCCTCAACTTGGCAAGTGACTTAACCTCTCCAAGCCTCCATTTCCTCATTGGTAAAATGGGGATAATTAGATCTACCTCACAAGATTGTTCCAAAGTTTAAATGTACAAAAGTAGATGGAACTGCTCCTGGTGCACAGTGGGAGTTGAGTCAACGTAGCTGTTATGACTGTTGTTAGGTGGGCTGGCATACTCTTTGTCTCTCCATACTTTTGCCTTGGCCTGCAGAGTAGGCATTTTGCTGACAGACATCATGGGGAGAAGGCCCCTGCCTGTCTCTTCCCCCTCACTTTCCTCTTCTGGCAAGGGTGACTTACCGGATTGAAGAGACTCACAGAGGAAAAGTTTCTGCTGATCTTGACCCAATCTGTGAGGACTGCCTACCCAAGACCATGCACATTCTCTTTTTCTGCTTCAACTTTACTTTTTGTAAACACACCTGGGTTAAGGGTAGCCCCAGAGCACTGTTTCTCAGCCTCACTTGCACACTGGGATTACCTGGGAGCTTTTAAGTATGTACTAGTGCCTGGTCTGACCTCAAGATTCCGAGGCAATCGGTATTGCATAGGCCTCAGAGGTTTTAAAAGCTCACATAATTCTAACCTGCAGCCTGGTTGGATATCACTATTTTAGAGGCAGCCTAGAGACTTTTTCTCTCTGTGATTCTTTCCTGAAATCTGTGGGTGTTAGATGCTCTGTGACACTCCACACTGTAGGTTGGGGAAGTACCTATTCTGCAGACCCAGCTGTCTCACATCAGAACCCCACAAACAGACCTGGAAGTATGTAGTGGGAGGCATCTTCTTTAAACAGCTTTACTTTTAAATCCAGCTTGACCAGTATTAAAGCTGACACTATTCTTAAAAAAAATTTTTTTTTAATGTTTATTTATTTATGAGAGAGATAGAGACAGAGTGCAAGCGGGGGGGGGGGGGGGGGGGGGGGGGGGGGCGGGGAGACAGAGAGAGAGGGAGACACAGAATCCAAAGCAGGCTCCAGGCTCTGAGCTGTCAGCACAGAACCCTATGTGGGGTTTGAACCCATGAGCCGTGAGATCATGGCCTGAGCCGAAGTGGGATGCTTAACCCATTGAGCCACCCAGGCTCCCCAAAGCTGACACTCTTCTTGCCTTGCCTCTGTTCTCAATACCAGTGGGCCAGAGTATGATTAAATCATCTCCCTGATTTTCCACACTGCTTTTAATGATGGTAATATTAACCTATGCCCTTGGCACATGCATGTCTGTTTCAGTCTGTGGATTTGCTTTCTGCTCCATCCTTTCAAAGTTTTATACCGTAGCCTCTGGCATTTTCACCTGGTTCTTCATACCTCAAGATACCACTTGAAGGAAGAATTCCCTGGCTTATGGGTAGACTGGTGATGGATATCTAGATAACAGAGATTTTTACTTAAATTTGTCTGCAAGCCATTTTCCAACAGAGCAAATTCAGAATCTCTGATGACATGATGAAAATACCTTTAACAAGCCAAGCAGGTTATGATGTGTCATTGTGGGTGTACCTTTGATGTCCAACTGAAATAAAAGACTGGGCCTTTTATCAGTCCTGAAAACTTGAATCCCTGTTTGGACACCTTTAGTGTCAGCTTAGCATCTTGTCCCTATTTATCAGGAAGAGAGATGGCAGAGGACTAGTCCTAGGATTTCCAAAGGACTCAACACAGGGGCATTTAAATGCCATATGTCAATATCATCCTTGACTCCTGGGTCTCTGACCCATGTATTGACACTTGCTTTGCTGGGCTCTCTGAATGATTTTCTTTCCAGCAAGGGTTACTGGCCCTCTGCCTACAGACTATATAACAGTAGTTATAACTTTGCTTCTTGATCCATGTGTCCCTTCATGGGTCCCTGTGTGTTTTCAAGATGGGCAGCAAGCTAGAACAACACCCTGTTCCTAACTAGAAAGTTGTTGAAGGAGAGTTGTTCTGGGGAGGGGTGCTGGCAGGGAGTTGGGAAGGGGGCAATCATGACGGATGGCCTTTCAGCTCTGCAAGTGGGAAATGCTGCTACATGGCTGGACAAGAATGTCTTGGTTTTTCTGGATCCCCTAAAGGAAATAGAAGAACCCCACTGTAAGGAGGAGGTCATTCCTGTAGGATGGATTCCTTGCCCTAAGCTCTCCTCATCCTGTTCTGTTGAATTCCTAAGTTCTGTTGGGCTGTGAAGACGTAACTTGGATTCATAAAGTAAACTTGTCTGAATATGTGCCTTGGCATGGAGAAAGGGTAGAGGAACTTTGTCTCTAAGTACCATGAAGTGGTCTTCTCTATCCATGAGTTAATAAGGTAATTATCAAAGTATGGTCCTTTGGATCAGTAGCATCAATATCACCAAGAACTTGTTAGAAATTCAAATTATCAGGTCCAATCCCAGAGCTACTAAATCAGAGATTATAGGTGTGGGGCTCAGTAATTTGTGTTTTGCAAAGCCCTCCAGGTGATTCTGATGTACTTACTCTATAAGGTGAGAACCACTGGTCTAATTAAAAACACAGATGGAATGTGATTTATCTGCTAGGTGGTTCACTGTCCAGGTGAGTGATGATTGGTTAATAAAGTTGAAAAATTCCTATCCCTTAGAAGCCAGAAAAAGGAGCTGGAGAACAGGAAGTTCTTGCATCTTCCCTTAAGAATGTTTCTAGCAGTTCTGTTGGCCCAGATCCCTTAAGGAATCAGTTCTAAGAAGACTGTTCCAATCCCCTTTTCCGGATAGAGATATTAGGACCTTCCTGAGGCTTATCGAACCTGGGGACATGTGATTTTCTGACCTAGAGTCTGCCTAGGGGAATGGACTCTCTGCCATCTTGGAGGAATCATGTAGCTGGGTAAGGCTCGATTGAGACTATCATGAAATGAGTGGTCCCAGGAGGTCCACTTTTCCTGAAGGTTTCATGTAGCAGAAAGAGCATGAGATTTGGAGCTAACACATCTGGATTCACACCTAGGATCAGCTGCCTACTAGCTGTGAGAACTTGTATTTAATCTCTCTGAGTCTCACTTTTCTTATCTGTGAGATGAAGATAATAATAATCCTTCCTGGGGCGCCTGGGTGGCGCAGTCGGTTAGGCGTCCGACTTCGGCCAGGTCACGATCTCGCGGTCTGTGAGTTCGAGCCCCGCGTCACGCTCTGGGCTGATGGCCCAGAGCCTGGAGCCTGCTTCCGATTCTGTGTCTCCCTCTCTCTCTGCCCCTCCCCCGTTCATGCTCTGTCTCTCTCTGTCCCAAAAATAAATAAAAAACGTTGAAAAAAAAAATAATAATCCTTCCTAAGATTTTTGTGAGGATTAAATAAGATAATGGGGGTGTCTGGCTGGCTCATTTGATGGAACTTGCAACTTTTGATCTCAGGGTTGAAAGTTAGAGCCCCACGTTGGGTGTAGAGATTATTTAAATCTTTTTAAAAATAAGATAATGGAAGTAAAATGACTATATATAAAATGCCTTGTGCCAGTAGGGTTCTCAGTAAATGCTAGGTTGTTTTGTTAGTAACTATCCCTCCAAACTTCCAGGACTTTACTGTGGAGGTAACCTGGGAAGGCCTGTGATAAAGGAACCATTAGCAAGACCCCACAAACCCTCCACATCTCTGTACTCTTACCTGTATGGTTCTTGACATGTGGTTTATCAACCAATTATAGTCTAAAGATGGGAGGTCTCCACAAAATTTCCTGTCTTATTCCTAGAGCAGAGTCTATTTTGTCCAAGGCTGCTATGATTGTAGACATAATTGATAATCAGATTAACCCCTTGCATAGGAATTTATCTCCCCCAAAAAACCTTTTTAGAATTAGAGTTGGTGACCATCTGAAGATAGCTTCATTGAGTGTTACTCTTTTTATCTGTTTCAGATGGTTCTTAAGTTTTGATGGTTGAAATAGCTCAACTATCTCATTATCCAAAGCAGTGGTTCTCAACTGGGGGAAATATCTAGAGACATTTTGGGTTGTCACAGCGGAGGAGGGGCCTCTATTAATATCAGATAGATAGAGGCCAGAGATGCTGATCCTACAGTGCACAGGTACATGCCTGTCTAAATGCCTGGGTACACTATCTCCCCATGGGATGGGAATAGAACCCCCAAGAATGTAATTCTCTTGTCTAAGGGATAACTCCACAGAATTCCAAGAATGACCCCATTGATGCCTCTGAGGCTATCTTATTGTTATGGGTTGAGCTGTGACCCTCAAAGAGATATGTTGAAGTCCTAACTACCAGTACCTCAGAATATGACCTTATTTGCAAATAAGATCTTTCTAGAAGTAATCACGTTAGAATAAGGTCATTTGGGTGAGCTGTAATCCAGTATGACTAGAGTCCTTATAACAAGGGGAAATTTGTACACAGAAATAGACATGCACATAGGGTGAATGTCATGTGATGATGAAGGCAGAGATCATGGTAATGCAACTATAAGCCAAAAAACACCAAAGATTGATGACAAACCACCAGAAGCCAGGAGAGGGAATAGATTTTTCCCTCCCGGCTCTTGGGAGGAAACACCCTGCTGTTACCTTAAACTTGGACATTTAGTCTCTAAAACTGTGAAGAAATACATTTTTGTTGTTTTTTAAGCTAACCTGTTTGTGGTACTTTGTTACAGCAGTGCTAAAAAATGAATACACTTGTGAAACAAACTGTGAGGCTGCTAACCATCACTACCACACCCCTATCCCTGAGCTGTCCTCCCTGTGGTCCACACAGACAGAACTCCTATCAGTGGTACCCATCACTGGTCCTGAAGTAGTTCGGATCTCACTGCTGTAGCTGTTGCCATCTGAAAAGGATCCAGGCCAAGGCCGTGCTGAGCTGCTCCAGAAGCATAGCCTTAGTTGGCAAATAGGCTACACCACAACTGCTTCAGAAATTACTGCTGGTGCTTTAGCAATGGCCAACCTGCCCTCCCACACCTTACAGCTGCCAGTGCCTTCCCCCTCAGCTGTCTTTCTTCCTTGATGCTGTTGCCAAAGGCTGTCCCTGGCTCAGCAACCCCTCCTCACTGTGCCAGGCTCTCTCAGGAGTTTCACCACCACCCAAAGACCCATAGATTTCAAGCTTACTTGCTACATTCCCCACCCCCTGCTGTTAGGAGAAACCCTCTTCTTTATGGGGGATGGGTTATAGCCCCACATGCTTAGCAAGCAGAGGCTGGGTCTTCTGGGTTTACAGCTCTGTATTTGAGATTGCAGATATTACTATTGGAATTAATATAGAGGAGCAGACCCAAGGAGAACCCCACGTGTTACCAGTTATAGCTACATAGAAATATTAATAGGCTTAATTTGGGGGGCACTGGCTATATGCTAAGCACTTAGTGTATATGATTTAATTTAATTCATATGATATGATAATGTATATGATTTAATTTAATTCACAAAAAAAAAAAAAACCACAGGAAAAGAATTACTATTCCCATTTGTTGGTGAGGAAATGGGATCAGAGAACTTAAATAACTTGTCCAGAGTTATACAGTAAATAGAAGAGTTAAAATTCAAACTGAAGTATGGCTGACTCCAATGCCTACCTTCTTCCTGGGTTAGGTTATTGATACTCACACAGGCCTCCTGCTGGAAGCACTAAGCTATAATATAATGACCATAATTTTTCTCTTTCCAATAATTCTGGGGCAGTTAATACACCCATATACCCTTGCTAGGTGGACAGGAGAGCACCATGATCCATTTAAGGCAAAAGGATCTCACAAGTGTGCAGACTTTATGGTGAGTGCTGGAGATTATCGGGAGACTAACCTCTTTCCCATTTTGTATGCTAACAATTCTAGAAATAGACACTTTTTTAGTGTCTTAACTTAAAGTATAATATCAGATGTATTGTCCAAGATAAAGGGCTTCTAATCCATCACATTGGAGAACACAGCTTGGACTTGGGGCAGAGTGAAACTTACTACTACTTCCCTTCCACCTCAGCCTAGACCTGAGGACTCATTTGACAGAAAGGATGAATCTACGCAGAGAACTCCAGGTCCACATACCCTGCCAGGTGCCTGAAGGGAGCCTACTTCATATCTTGTCAAATGCAAGAGAAAGAGAGAGCATCCCAGAAAAAGGGAAGAGCAGAGTGGGGGAGGCAAGCTGGAAACCTGGAGCCAGAGAACAGAGATGCACTTGGTTGCTTCCTGGATGCAGATCAGAAGCACAGGTACCCACTGTGCATGGGCTCAGAGCAAGTCTGAAACAGAGAAAACAAGAAGGCAAAGGCCCCCACTGTTCTCATTCTACATCAGGGCCCCACTCTCTGGGGAATGTGAACCAGTTGAAGTCAGGATATCCCCATTTCATCAATCAGATAAGTGACTTTCCCATATGGAAGAACTAGAGTAGGGAGGGAGAGAACTGGTGGTATTTGCTCCTAAATGGCTTCCTTTGGGGGAAGATCCTTTACCTGGGAACAAGAGAAAAAGAGAGTAGAATTCTCATCAGTACTAACAGTATTCATCCTGTTGGGAATACTTCAAATACTTGAGGGGAGACTCAATAGGGGATAGTGGTGAGAGCAGGGGATCTGAGGTCACCAACTATCTTAAAATCTCAGCAGGTTGTGTTCTTCCATCCTCAGGGCTTGGAGCTCTCTAAGTCCCACAGGACCCTGCCTGCAGGGTGAGGCCATTCTGTCATTATCTGCCTTCCCATTATAGTGCTTGTATAGTCTAGATCAGTGGACTCCAAACTGTCTTTTTTTTTTTTTTGGAGGATTTTTTTCTCAAACAGTTGTGATTTGCAAATGAGATGTGAACATTGGATAAAAGAAGAAATTCCATAGTTGATATGGACCTATTTGATATGTTTCAAAATGTCAGGAAAGTCTGGATCCACCTGAGGACACTTCCAATGTCAAAGGCAGGTACTGAATAGCACAGGATGTGAGATGTCCACAAGAAGAATGATTAGATGTGTTTCCTTCACATTGGAAACAAAGCTTGTGCTTGCTGTTTTAAATCTCTTTTCTCTCTTGGTTCCTTGTTGCTTAAAAGATTGGGGATTATTATAGTTATGCAGGGAGAGTTGGACTGGGAGCTGAGAATGGCCGTTAAATGATGTGTTTTGCTTTTTAAAATGGGAGGTTGAACTACAACATAATTGTGTATTGTGGAGGGAGGCTTAACCTGTATAACTTTTTGTAATTTTGTTTGGTTGAACTGAGTTTGGATTACTTGCCCTCATTATGCTGGCAAGCTCTCATGTTATTTCCTAAGACTATAAGCCAGTTTGGCCTCTGCTATTCTGAGTCTCCCCTTAGTTCTCTTTAACCTCCTGGGGAGCTTAATATATGTTACTAGAAACTATCCTGATCCCACATGTCTTTTCAGAGTCTGAAATGGACTGTTGTATTGAATCCTACCAGAAATGGGCAACGGGGTCAAATACAGAGGGAAGGAGGTCACCTGGTATTCCTTCAATACCTAGCAAGCAGATTATTTATGCCAAACAATACCCTTCACCCTAACATCCTACACTCTTCACCCAGTGCTGTGAGGAAAGTAATCAGATTTTATCAGATAAAAGTTAAGAGACAAAAAGCAAAGCATATAATCTGAGTTGAGATAAATATGACTTATGTTGTAAAGTCTAATCAGAAGAATTATGTAAAAAATAAAATTTACAGGGGCACCGGGATGGCTCAGTTGGTTAAGCGTCTGACTTCGGTTCAGGTCATGATCTTGCCATTCCCGAGTCTGAACCGATCTTGCCATTCCCGAGTCTGAACCCCGCGACAGGCTCTGTGCTGATAGCTGAGAGCCTGGAGCCTGTTTCAGATTCTGTGTCTCCCTCTCTCTCTGCCCCTCCCCTGCTCTCACTGTCTCTCTCTCTCTCAAAAATAAATAAGCATTAAAAAAATAAAATGAAATGAAATTTACAGTTTTTAAACTTAATATGTGCACCTAGAAAACCAGTCTCTTCCCACATTTTCCATACTTGCATCCCTTCACTACCCTTTATTCTAGGAATCCAACTGCTGTATTTAGACTAAAATGCTCAAGTATTCTGCTAAATGAAGCCAAAGCTGCTCTGTCAGAAACATCACATTAAAATGTGTTCTGAAATCACGTGGAGATGTTCTGAGAACAACTTTCATTTTGTGAGCTATGAAACCAGCCCTGGGTATCATGAAGACTGAGCCGCCCTTACAGTTCTTAAAGGAGCCAGGGAAGCCAGAGGAGGACAGTGGCAGAGGCCAACCATAGCTGAGCCTGGAGTAGAAAAAAGAGAATAAAAATAGATTTTATTTTTAGCTCCAACTTTCTTTATTGTTTTCACATTTCAAAGTCATTCATGATTCAAAATTCTAAAGGTACAAAAAAAAAAAAAAAAAAAAAAGACAGTGAGGTCTCTCTTCTTTCCTTGTCTCTCACCTACCAGGTTTCCCTACAAGCAACAGTGTTAAGATTTTCTTGGGCAAATATGCAGATGTATGGTTTTTTTTTAAGATTTCTTTCTTTCTTTTTCTTTTTTTTTTTTTTAGTGTTTATTTATTTTGCGAGAGAGAGAGAGTGCTAGCAGGAAAGAAGGGCAGAGAGAGTGCTTAGCATGGGCCCGATATGGGGCTCCATCCCACGACTGTGAAATTATGACCTGAGCCAAAATCAAGAATCAAGAGCTTAACCCACCGAGCCACCCAGGTGCCCCTGCAGATGTATTTTATGTATATGCCAGCACCAACTGCGTTCTCCCCTCTAACCTTTTTCTCTACATAGAGTTTACTATACATACTATGATAAATGATATCTCACTATAGTTTATATTGAATCTCTTATTATGGAGGAGGTTGACTGTGTTTTCTGATGTTTTAAGAGATGTATATTTCCTTCCCCGTGGAGTGATCATATCCTTTGTTTATTTTTTCTATTGCAGTTTTAGTCTTTTTTTTTTTTTTTTTTTTTCGGTTGGAGCTCATCTACACTAGGGAATTGACTCTTCCTCTGTCAAACTTTTTTCCCAGTTTGATGGGTTTTGCCATGTAGAATCTTCAATTTTTTTTTTTTTGTAGTCAAATTTTTCATTCATTTCTTTTATGGCTTTTGGTTTTTTATGATAGTCAGGTCTTTCTCACTCTAAGATTATAAAACAATTATTCCATAATTCCTTTCAGTACTTTTATGATTTCATTTGTTACACTTAAATCTTTTGCCCATTAGGAACATTTGGAATTTATTCTGGCATAAAATGTTAAGTATGGATCCAACTTTATTTTTGTCTTAATGGCTACTCAGTGTCCCAATTCTGTATAGTGCGTGACTCACATTTTCCCCACTGATTTCAGGTGCGTGTCCTGCATATTTGTTCCATTTCTGGGCTTTTTACTCTGTTCCACTATTATCTGCTGATGTGGTCATGTGCCAGTATCAACTTGGTTTTTTTTTTTAATTTTTAAATTTTATTTATCTATTTATTTTTAAATTTACATCCAAATTAGCATACAGTACAACAATGATTTCAGGAGTCGGTTCCTTAATGCCCCTTACCCATTTAGCCCATCCCCCCTCTGACACCCCTTCCTGTCACCCTATGTTTGTTCTCCATATTTATGAGTCTCTTCTGTTTTGTCCCCCTCCCTGTTTTTATATTATTTTTGTTTCCCTTCCCTTATGTCCATCTGTTTTGTCTCTTAAAGTCCTCACATGAGTGAAGTCATATGATTTTTGTCTTTCTCTGACTAATTTCATTTAGCATAATACCCTCCAGTTCCATCCCCATGGTTGCAAATGGCAATATTTCATTCTTTCTGATTGCCGAGTAATACTCCATTGTATACATATATGTATATACCACATCTTCTTTATCCATTCATCCATCGATGGACATTTGAGCTCTTTCCAGACTTTGGCTATTGTTGATAGTGTTGCTATAAACTTGGGGGTGCATGTGTCCCTTCAAAACAGCATAGCTGTATTCCTTGGATAAATACCTAATAGTGCAATTGCTGGGTCGTAGGGTAGTTCTATTTTTAGTTTTTTGAGGAACCTCCATACTGTTTTCCAGAGTGGCTGCACCAGCTTGCATTGCCACCAACAATGCAAAAGAGATCCTCTTTCTCCTCATCCTCGCCAACATCTGTTGTTGCCTGAGTTGTTAATGTTAGCCATTCTGACAGGTGTAATGTGGTATCTCATTGTGGTTTTGATTTGCATTTTCCTGATGATGAGTGATGGTGAGCATTTTTTCATGTGTTGGTTGGTCATCTGCATGTCTTCTTTGGAGAAGTGTCTATTCATGTCTTTTGCCCATTTCTTCACTGGATTATTTGTTTTTTGGGTGTTGAGTTTGATAAGTTCCTTATGGATTTTGGATACAAACCCTTTATCTGACATGTCATTTGCAAATATCTTCTCCCATTCTGTCAGTTGCCTTCTAGTTTTGTGATTGCTTCCTTCACTGTGCAGAAGCTTTTTATTTTGATGAGGTCCCAGTAGTTCATTATTTGGTTTTGTTTCCCTTGCCTCTGGAGATGTGTTGAGTAAGAAGTTACTGCGGCCAAGATCAAAGAGGTTTTTGCCTGCTTTCTCCTCGAAGATTTTGATGACTTCCTGTCTTACGTTTAGGTCTTTCATCCATTTTGAGTTTTTTTTTGTGTATGGTGTAAGAAAGTGGTCCAGGTTCATTCTCCTGCATGTTGCTGTCCAGTTTTCCCAGCATCACTTGCTGAAGAGACTGTCTTCATTCCATTGGATATTCTTTCCTGCTTTGTCAAAGATTAGTTGGCCATACGTTTGTGGGTTCAACATAGTTTTAATTATTTTATCTTTATAATATGTTTTGACATGTGATGGTGACAACCCCTATTTCTTCTTTATCTCATCATTGTTTTTGTTTGTTCTTCCATATGAACATTAGAATAATCTTTGCTAGTTAAAAAAAGCCGATGGTATTTTTATTCATATTTCTTTTTTTAATGAATATAATTTATTGTCAAATTGGCTTTCATACAACACCCAGTGCTCATCCCAACAAGTGCCCTCCTCAATGCCCATCACCCATTTTTCCCTCACCCCCACCCACCCATCCACCCTCAGTTTGTTCTCTGTATTTAAGAGTCTCTTGTGGCTTGCCTCCCTCCCTCTCTGTTTGTAACTATTTTTTCCCCTTCTCTTCCCCCATGGTCTTCTGTTAAGTCTCTCAAGGTCCACATATGAGTGAAAACATATGATTCTGTCCTTCTCTGACTGCCTTATTTCACTCAACATAATACCTTCCAGTTCTGTCCACGTTGCTATAAATGGCATGATTTCATTCTTTCTCATGCCAAGTAGTAGTCCATTGTATATATTCATATTTCATTAAATAACTCAGGGAGAGCCAAAATATTTTAATACAGTCTTAGTATTATGTTATTAGGAAGGAAAGAGCTTGAAAAAGAAGAGGAAGAGAATATATTATTCCTTTGCTGAATATATCCATAGATGAAATAAAAAGAAATATATAATGGGAATTTTGTTGTAGGATAGCCTTTCCAAAAGCATATATCAAAGACTCTTGTAATAGCAATAGGAGAAATTTTAAAAGAAGTGATTCTGTGTTAAAAATGTTTGATAGGGGCACCTTGGTGACTCAGTCGGTTAAGTGTTCGACTTAGGCTCAGGTCATGATCTCACGGCTCATGAGTTCGAGCCCCGCATTGGGCTCTGGGCTGACAGCTCAGAGCCTGGAGCCTTTCTGTGTCCCTCTCTTGCTCTGCCTCTGCCCCACTCATGCTCTGTCTCCCTTTCTCAAGAATAAATAAACATTAAAAAAAAGTTTGATAAACATTATTCACTTTATTGCCCCTTAGAGATTTGTAATAAACAATAGCCAATAAAGCCTATGAGAGAGACAAGTTGTGCCTGAGGGGAGGGAAGATGCAGACCTCTACTTTTTAAATGATAAATATTGTTTGTAAAAAAAAAAAAAACAAACAATGAGAATCTGGCAGTAAGATGCCTATTTTCTTGTTTTCCATGTTGCTTCCAAAACTTGTAGTTCTTTCTCCAAAAAATTCCTCTTGTTAGAGTAGAAGAGAGCCAAAGCATAAGAGACTCTTAAAAACAGAACAAACTGAGGGTTGATGGGGGGTGGGAGATGGGTATTGAGGAGGTCACCTTTTGGGATGAGCACTGGGTGTTGTATGGAAACCAATTTGACAATAGACTTCATATATGAAAATAAATAAATAAATAAATACCTCTTAATATTCTACAATATGCTCATAAAAACCCAGTTTAGAGAACTTCAGGGCCAGTTGTAGATATTTAAAAGAAAATTTTTTCATATAAGGTCCTTTCCAATGTTGATGTTCTTTGATTCTAAGCATCAGTAAGGTAATGATCTGGGATAATAATCTTTAGGAAATTATTTCTGTATCCTCACATTTATCTCCACAGAGACAACAGGTGATCAAATATCCTTTCTCCCTCTTCCACTATTGGACTTCTATGTGAAATCACCAAAGTGGGTAAAATTGCATGTTTTATGTCATCCTTCTAGTCACCGATTCATTCATGCATTTGGCACTTATTGAGTACCTGTTATGTGTTGGGCCCTGCCTAGTCCCTTTTCATGAGTGAGAGGGGCCTCTATACCAGGCTCCTGAAGCTGAGCCTCTGGACCTTTCTTGCCTCATCACCTCCTCCTCATGTTCACTTTGAGGTGTATGATTCTAACAGTAATTGGCCTGAAAATGATATTGTTCTGTATGGGAAAGTTCTAATCCTGAGCCTCTGTCAGCATTCTCTGCATTCCTGAAAATGACTGTGACATAACTGAGTCTGACTCCAGGCAGGATGAGGCAGCAGAGAAAAAAGAGAGGAATTCTTGCAAGTGATAGGGACTCAATTTAAAACACAGATGTTTCTGCGATACCATTTGCAGATAGAAACGGTACAAAGGTAACTTAGGAAAGGCACAGAAAAAGAGTATGGGCTCCTATTTAAATACCATTTAGAAATCATCTTCGTGGTAATCTTCCTGTATTATGAAGTGTCTTTAAAATAAGTACAGGAAAACAAGTAGAGACGGTATTGTGCACAGGCAAAGCATCCAACTTGACTAACTGCGTGACTCAGCACCAAAAGTCCTTTGAGCCCTAAGATAGGCTGGAATAACACCCTTTGCCAAAGACATCAGATCCTGCAGTGGTCAACACTGACTGGGTTGCGAGATTCATTTGTGGTTTTGATGTGGTTCCATGTTTTTGATATAGAACTATAAATGGCCCCCTGTAGGGTGTGAAAAATCCAAAGACATATTCCAGGCATCTTAATAGAAGTACTAAAAAGCACCAGGGTTTGCTTTCAACTCCCAAAGCATGTCTAAGAGTGTGTGTGAGAGACTACTACCCCCTCACCCCCCATGATGAGTGAACCAGTCTTTGCTAAGGGCGTGGCAGAAACCAGCACATTTAGCCAGATTTGGTTGGTGAGTCTTTTCCTTTTCTTCTGCTAAAATGGACATTTAAGTATATGTTCTGCTCTCCTGATTCCACAGTTAACAAAATTTTGGAGGTCCGTTGATGCAGTTCTTCCTACAGAAGATATATGGCTTTTTAATATAGAATTTATATATGATTAAACGCTTCTGTATCTACTAAGTTCAATCCTAGAAACAGAAAGTTTGGGTTGCCTTAGAGCAAATGCCAGATGGGATCATAAGTGAGCCTTGTGTGTGTCCACAAACATTTTCCTGGTGTCCTCGTGGCTATAATTTCTGAGAAACCAATGCATTTCCCATGCTATAGTGCTATAGTGACAAAAGGTGAAACGCTGAAAGATCTATACCTCCAGAGGCTCATGCAAGGCAAGGGGCCTTAGAGGTAATCTACTGTAGTGCTTTTCAAACTGTGTTCCATAGAACCTTCAGTTCTGGGTATTTGCTGCAATTCTTTAATTCAGAAGTGACACAAACACAATTCAAATTGTCTGGAAAAATCCAGGGTTAATATTAGCAACAGACATGCCTGGATTCAGATGCTCAAATAATGTTATCAACATTATTTGCTTTTTTCATTCTTGTCTCTTAGTTTCACCTTCCCTCTGTTTTACAGTTTCATTCTCAGACTCCTCTTAAGCAACAAAGATGGCTAGCAAGACATTTAGGCTTTTATTCTATTGGCTGAGCAACCCCAGAACAAAGACAATCTTCCTTCCTGATATTTTCAGTAAGTCTTACAATTGGGTCTCATTGACCCTGAATGGGTCATGTGCTCCTTTTCAAACCAATCGTGGTGACTCTTCTTGGGAAGGTCTGGGTCACATGGCCATCTTTAGAACACTGGGGTCAGTTCTGTGTGAACCAAATGGACTGGGAGAATGGTGGTGAAGGGGAGGAGGTTGAGGTTCTTCCGAAAAGGGATAGACTCTAGAAGAGGTTCTAGAAGATTAAAAATATCAAAAGAGATGGCAGCCGGGTGGGGGGGGAGAGGAGAGAAAAGTGGGGAGGTCTCCAGTCCTCTTATACCTGCTTCAAAAAGAGCATTTCTATTTTTTTCCTTCCCCACCAGCTTTATTGAAATATAATTGGCATATAACATTGTGTAAATTAAAGGTGTACCGTATGTTGATTTACTTACATATTGTAAATGATTACCACCACAGTTTTAGCCAACACCTCTATCACATCACATAAATACCATTCGTGTGTGTGTGTGTGTGTGTGTTAAGAACATTTAAGATCTATTCTCTTAGCCATTTTCAAGTATATAGTACAGTATTATTAACTATAATCACCATGCATTAGATGCATTAGATCCCCAGAACTTATTTATCTTGTAACTGGAAGTTTGTACTCTTTGACCGTCTCCCCAGTTCCCCCACTGACCCTTCTCTCCTCCTCAGCCCCTGGTAACCACCATTCTAGTCTCAGTTTCTATTAGTTTGTTTTTTTCAGATTTCACATATAAATGATACCATTCAGTATTTATCTTTCTCTGTCTGACTTACTTTACTTAGCATGCTGCTTTCAAGGTTCATCCATGTTGTCAAAAAAGGCAGCATTTCCTTCTTTCTTATGGTTGAATAAAAGTCCACTGTATATGCATACAACATCTTATTTATCCATTTATCTGTTGACATATACTTAGGTTATTTCCATATCTTGGGTATTCGAATAGTGCTGCAATTAACATGGGAATGCAGCTATCTCTTCAAGAGCTTGTCTTCATTTCCATTGGATATATACCCAAAAGTGGGATTGTTGGATCATATGGTAGTATTGCTTTTGAGTTTTTTTTTTTTATGAGAGAGAGAGAGAGAGAGAGAGAGAGAGAGAGAGAGAGAGAGAGAATCTTAAGCAGGCTCCATGCTCAGCACAGAGCCCAACATGGGTCTTGATCCAACAACCCTGGGGGATCATGACCTGAGCGAAAATCAAGAGTCAGATGCTTAACCAACTGAGCCATCCAGGTGCCCCTACTTTTGAGTTTTTGAGGAATCTCCATACTGTTTCCTATAGTGGCTGTATTGATTTACATTACCACCAATAGTGCACCAGGGTTCCCTCTTCTCCACACCTGTCTTCCCCCCACCCCAAATGTGTTTTACATACTGGGATTCTGCATTAGATATAATTTGAATAAAATGATTTGTAATTTTCTGCTAAGCCAGAATGTTTAGAAACCATAACTTAGTGAAATGTTCTCAGCTTGTGAACCGTCTCAGAGATGTTGCTGTATTTCTTCTCACAGTCACAGTTAGTTGGTGGGAAAACTTTGATGCCATTATGTTAGATATATTTAGCCAACCAACATATTTTGAAGACCTATTGTGTGTAGGGTCTTGCTCAAGGCACTGCATAGAAATACAAAAATGAATATCTCATAGAGTTTATAATAATTTAAGGAAGATATGACAAAGAGAATTCACAGGGAAAATTATGTGGCAGTCTGTATTTTCCAAAAATGTCTACAGCAATAATTCAGGTCCCACATTCTCTTCCAGAATTTTGCCACATCTCATCAAGGGGTAGAGTCTCTTCCCCAATCTCTGAATCTGGGCAAGCTTGTGAGGCTCCAACAAATTGAAAGCGGCAGGTTGAAGCTAGGTTAGAAAAGGCAATACAGTTCACACCTGGCTTTCTCTCACAGGATGTTCAGCTTTGGAAACCAGCCACTTTTCTGTGAGAAAACCTGAACCATCTCACACAGAGAGACCACATGGAGAGGCCATGTGGAAAGGAACTGAACCTCAAGCTGAGTGCCAGCATCAACTGCCAGACACGTGAGTGAATGAACCTTCAGATGAATCCAACCCCTGGCTTCAAGTCTTTTATCTACAGCCTAATATGCTGTGAAAGAGAGAGAATCCATCCCTGCTGTATCCCATCCAAATTCCTGACCCATAGAGTCTGTGAGTGAGATTAATGGTTGTTTTATGCCAGTGAAAGTGAAACAGTAATTCTGTATGGATCTTTATAGAAATATAATGAAGTGTAGGAGCGATTGTTGTGAACTGGTCAGAGTGGTTTTTTCCCACCCCCTTCCTCATGTAACAAACCAATCTCCTTGGTCTCACTGACCATAATACTCCATTCCCTTGAACTTTGAGATTAAGGCAGGGGTTAAGCATATGACCCAAATAGGGGCAATCAGGGACCTTTCTGGGTTGATAAATGGATAATGATAGAGACAGGTATCTCATATTCCTGGAGTTATTGGGCTGGGATGGAGGTGTAGAATAAACTATACAGGTAGAATGAAGATTCTAGCTGCATTAAGTCCCTATTAAGTCCTGGTTCCTATGGCAATCCCTTTGAACATGTAGACCATGCCAGTATTTTTCCCAAATGTTCAAACCAATAATTTTCCTTTTCTTGTCTGTTGGATTTCTATCCCTTCCCTCCAAGAATTCTGCCTAATTTAAAAGGCTTTATGGAGGATATAGCATTGGAATTTTGTCTTGACATTCTGAAATGGGGAAAGGCTTTAGAAGGGGAGGCAATGTCCATGGAGAAAGGAGAACAGCAGCTAAAAGTACTGACTCTTCAGTCACCAGGTCATGTGTCCAAATACAGTCCTACCCCCTTACCCATTTGGAGAACTTGGACTTTACCTAGTCAAGCGCAGGATTCTCGCTTGTGAAATAAAGTAATACCTAAGGCATGGAATTATTGTTAGGATTAAGTGTCACCCATAACCAATATTGGCTCCGTGTCTGGTGCATGTTAAGGTTTAGTTGTGGCCACTGTGCCAGAGTGGCATGGAGTGTGGATGAGGATCAGCTCATGGCAGGAGTTTGGCTGAGATAAAGCTGGAGCAAGGGGCTGGAGCTGGTCTGTTAGGTGGGCAAGCAGAAGCAATGGACATTTTACTAACAGAAATGATTAGAGATGTGAATACATGCACCTCCCACATAGAAGTCACATTTTGATAACAGGAATTCCCTCAATATAGCATTAGCAGTATAGCTTCATGAGTATACATAATATATTTGGATGCAATTGTAAGATTGGTTCCCAAAGCCTGTAGACCTAGATGTCAGATGTTCCTCATTCTCTGCACCTACAAGGACAGTCTGTTTTCATTCCCTAAAGATTTTGACCTGAATGCATGTATTGGGTTTTTTTTTTTTTTAAATTACCACAAAGAATGGATTCATACACTTATCAATGATGAGCAAATGTAGACTTTATTATAGATTTATGTTGTGGACACTATCAATGTTGTATCAGATCTCCTCAATTCCTCTTTTACAATTTTGTGCTCTGCCTTCCCTACCCCTTTAGGGCTTCTTGCATGCAACACCTTGTGCAATTCTTCCTCAGTGGACACTGTCTCCAGAAGTGCTTGGGAATTTATCCCTTCCTCTACCCCACCCTTAACCAATAACTGACAGGTGCAGGAGTGTGAGAGCCCAGCTCCCTTACAACCAGTGGGGACAACACTGAGCTGTACTTAGACTCCAGAGTTCCCCTGTGGAGTCAGGCTGTTGGATTTTGCCTGGATCATATTTTAGCTTGACTTTTCCCTCTTCCCTGTCTCATTTTCTCTATTCCCTTCTTCATCTCCCTTGGGAGCACCTCCTTAATAAGCCCCTTGCACAGGAATCCTAGCCTCAGGGTCTGCTCCTGGAAACTGTTTTCTAGGGTAAATGGAGGGAGGAGTTTATCATGTACATGCTATAGCAAATAACTTCAAAATCCCCCTAAGACACCTCACCTCTCCTGCTCTGCTAAGAAGTACATTTTTCCTTCTTTCCTTTCTTGCTTAGGAAGCTTGGCTTTCTTGGCTCACACCTCTCTCCCTGAACCCTCCACCCCCAGTTTCAAATTCTCACCTCTTTATTTTGTAGAGCAATTCTACCCCAACAATCAACCAAAGTTCTTTACGAAACCACCAGGGTGTAACAATATTAGAACCCTGAGATCAGCAAAACCCTCTCTCCTTAGAAAGCAATTTAGAGAACATCTTTTATCATTAGAACATGCCTCTTGGGGTCTCAACCTTTCCTCCAAGTGACTTACTAACATATCAAATCCTATGCTCCCCCTGAGAGGAACTACTATTATCAGCTGGGCTAATAACATTTTGCCCACTGGTGTTACGTATTTATCTGTGGTGTGTGTGTGTGTGTGTGTGTGTGTGTATCTCAACAGAACTGTATAAGCATTGTCTTACTAGTCTGGGACAAATATTTCCAGGCATTTGATTTCTCCACACTAAAATATATATATGTGTGTGTGTGTGTGTGTGTGTGTGTGTGTGTGTGTATATATATATATGTATATATATGTATATATATACGTATATATATATGTATACGTGTATATATATATATACATATATATATACGTATATATATATATATATATATATGGATGATCAGAGAGGCAAGTAAGCAAGCCTTTTGTGGGGAGGATGGGGGAGAAAAGCTTTATGAGAAGGAAAATGTGGACTGGACAGAAGGGGCTGGCATGCAATTTTCAAAAGTTCTTTTGTCCCCAGACACTGAAGTTTGGATGTGCATGGCTTCCCTTACTATGCAGGCCTGTTTGTTTTCACTGCCCCAGAAGTTCTGCTCAAGCAACTTGATCTATACCTACTGCAGCATGTTTCTAAGACCTTTCACAGGAAGCTGCTGGCTGCTGGTGCAAACTAATGAGTCTTTTCCAACACAAAGCCTCCAGTTGAGATTATGAAGTAATTTATTAGGCTTCTACTGCAGTGAGCACACACAGTTCCTGCTCGGAATGGACTAATTAAAAACTTCCCTACCATGTACGATTTCAATTGTGTTGAAAAAAAAAAATGAACAATACCTCTGGTAATTTTTCAAGGAAAGGAAATGATAATATTTTTAAAAGAAAATTATGGAAGCCTTGCATTGCTTAAGTAGACAAAACCGGCATCTGTGGGTGTTGGTGTGTAACTCAGAGCATGATTGTCTTTATGCAGAATAGATCCAGTTTCCCACCTTTAACTCTGCTGTGATGTTTTCCCTGAGTTCAACTGATACAAAGGTAAGAGTCAATATTATTAATTGTAGGGAGGAACTGGGTTTCAAGGTAATTTTATTTGGGGGTGATACTCAGGAACCCTGGTAGCCCTAGTCGCTCCAAGTTCAGAAGTCTCTCTCTTTTAATAGCCAAATATCCATCATCTGAGTCCCTAATATTCTACCAGGTAAGCATCTCCAGGGTGCCATAGGAATTTCTCAGGAACCCTGAAACATTTCGTAATTTACCCTGGTTGTTGCTTGTCACCTTGGACTGACATCTGACCTTGAACTGTGGCCACTTTCTGTGTCAAAACTCAGACTGTTATAAACAATCTGTGTACTGTTTTACTCCAACAAAAACATTAAATAAAAATTTCACCAAGCCTCAAGCATGCCTGTTCAAATTTGCCCAGTGAGCAACACTGGAACCCCTAAGAGCCTAATGCAGCCCATTCCAAACCTGTTTCGAACCATACCTGTGTCTCAATAATTCTAAACCAGAAAAGTAGCCAGTCTGAAGAGAGACTGTACAATCCACTTTTGAACTAATCAGAAATTTGAAAAAACTTCCCTGTCTCCATATTGTACCTGTCCCTTTCACTTTCAGCTTGCAGGAGACTCACTGACTTTTCTTAAGGAATGTGATTCTTCTTTACCTGGTGGGTAATACACTCTGTCTCTATTTTAGACTATTTTGGAGGTCTTTGTGTTTATTCTATGACAGTAGACATTGGCCACTATATTAATTCCCCCAGAGTTCAGTTAAGATGGGGCTGTGACATTTCACAAAACTTTATAGGAGACTAGGGGTGATAGAATGATACAGGGAGTTAGGGATGCCTTAACAATGGATAGATACCACAGGAAAAAAACAACAACTGGACACCATAGGCATCTTTTATCAAGTCCTTTGGCGACGTTTTCCTACAAGGATCCCTTCCTGGTTATCTCTGCCCTTACAACCAGCCTGTGCCCGTGCTGCTAAGCCAGTTTGCATCCCTACAAAATGAGTGCTCTTGCCTAGTTCCTGCCTATATGATCCAGATCCCTACTCCACTGACTCAGGGAAACACCCCATTTCATCCTCACTCTCAGTTTATGGCCAGTATCTCAGTAGCATGATAATCTGGGGGATGCCTCTTCATAAGACTACCACTTATTATTTTCATGTAGAACAGGTTAGATCCACATTGTCTCTGGAAGCTCTCCCATTGCAATTGAGGATCACAGCTCACTTTTGCATAAAGGATCATTAAAGTTTTCCAGAAATAAAGGAATAGTGTGCCCTCATGGATAAATCTAAACTTTCATCTTTAAAGGATGAGAAACATTGTTGATGGTTTAAAAAAACAAAAACCCATACTTCTCTCTCCCTCCCTCCCCTTTGGAGTCTACTTGAGAGCATCTCCTTTATACTTAGAAAGAGACATTTGCTTCTAGTGTTTGCCAGGCTCAGTACCCAGAACCAAGCAGGCAGGGAGAACTAAGGCACAATCCCTGCTCTCAAGAAGCTCATGGCTTACTAGAGGATTTACAGTGACAATGGTGGGATAAGAATAGACACTGCAGGTGTATGATGCAGAGACAAAAAGGAGAGGAGAGTCAGGAAAGGATTCCAGGAAAAGGTGGCACAACATGGATTTTAAATCACAAACAAGAATTTACCAGATGGATGAAGTGGGAGAAGAATCAGGCAGAGGAAACAAGAGCAAAGATATAGTGGCAAGAGCTAATATGCAATATGGAGATGAGTAAAGATGGATGAATCCAAAACAGAGATTAAATGCAGGGAGAATGGGAGAAAATGCAAGGTTAGATCCCTCCTGGATGTTACTCCTTAAGGGATGAGGAAACTTGGAAGTATTTGGTAGGGGAGACAGGTGGAGGCTGACATGATCAGATTGGTGTATTAGAAAAATCATGCAGAGGTTTTTTCACTAGAGGCCAAGATACCAGTCAGAGAAATAGTGTGGGTGAGGGTTGCTGGGACCTCAGTGGCGACTGTGGGAATGAAAGGGAAAAAGAGTTGTGAGGACTCTTTTGGTAGTTCAAATGTAGGAGATGTAGTCTGATTTAAGGTGGAAGGTAAAGGAAAAGGAGTCCAGTTGGACAGTGATGTTTCTGAGGGACCAATGCTGGTGCCACCTGCTGAGACTGGAAGTACATGGAGGAAAACTGGTTTGTTGGTAAGGGAAGTGAGGGGGAAGTGAGGAGAGGTCAGCAGTTGTCAAATGTTGAATTCTGGTTTGGGGACATCATGAATCTGATTTCTTGCCAGACTTCTGAAGATGATTGGCCAGTAGTTGGATATTCAGTTCTGAAATTCAGATGGTGTAGACTTTAAGTGATCATTATGATCATGAAAGGACATTTTACACTCCAAGGAGAAGTATGGAGTGAATAAAGAAGGGAGAAAGAGTTGACTATAGGATCTTGAGATATGTCACCTTATTTTTATAATTTTTATGAAGCTTCTGCCTCTACATTTATTTGGAATATTTGGTAACTAACATAACAGAAAGGTAATTCATCTGGAAACAAGACAAGTAGAATCAACTTGAGATACCAAGCAAGCACATATTGGTGTTCAGTAAATATTTTTCCTGAATGCCTGACGGCGAATATTCATTTTGCTCAGCCTTTTGGTAAGCACCATGAGAGCCAGGCAATACCTCTGCTTTAATTTGCATGAGGATGAGTAGGCACAAATACATGTTGATGATGGTGGTGCTGCAGCAGAGGTTTGAAAAGAAGAGCAGCACATAGTCTAACCACGGTAATAAGAATGGGGATAACACCACCTAGAAGGTTATAGATCTCTTTGGAGGAATGTTTCCTCCCATGAGCCCTTGCAACTAGGCAACAATGATGCCACTTTATTCTGAATAGCAGAAAAAATGACCTTGGTGATGTGAAGGAAGGGACAATGGTGGCAGTAACGTATTTACTTGTTTCTTGGTGAGAACAAAGAGAATAAGGCACAGCTACTCTCTGAGCCTCTTGACAAAGACTAGGTCCCACTTTTCCACATTTCTATGCATTGATTCCAACAATCTCTAATGTCCCTGGAGTCCCCCAGAAACATCCATTTTTGTAATTTCACCAAAGCAGCAACCTAGAATTCATGTCAAATCCTATAGTACAAAATAGAAGAATGTTTCCACTCATAGGGACTTGATGTCATGAAAGTATGCAATGGCCAAGTATCTCGGCTCCAGTGGCTTCAAAGATCAAAGATTGGGAAAGGTCCTTACGATGGAATTTCCAGGTAAACCTCAAGTTTTCCAGCCTCTGTAATATCTGATCTGGTACCCCACAATCTCATAGCATTTCTTATTTAAAATGGCTTCACTGCTAGAAGCTGGTAATGCCAAACATCTTTTCTATCTCAGAGCCCAGCTAACGGACAGAGATGACCCTTTACAAAGAGAGCTGTCTCAACTGGTATTTCTTCAGACAAAGGAGTGACACAGAGAAGTCACAATTGCTTTCTAAAACTTGCTACCACTTTCCCTGGCAATTCTAGGGGGACGTGTAAAGTCATTTTAACCTTTGTGTGTGTGGGGGCTTCTAGTTACCCATGAGATAGTCAGAAGCACAATAGTACATGTCATACCTGCCAGAAGTCCTGTGGGTAAGGGTTACCAAACACCCTGTAGGTGCTCTAGCCCATGGAGTTTTAGGTTTAGACTCAACTTTTGGTTGGACAAACCTTAGAGATCATCTAGTGCGACTGCTGAGGCCAATAGTTACCAAGTGATTACTTGCTTGGATAAAAGTATTACATTATCAATAAAGAATGCAAGTTTGTTAAAGATGTCCTTTTTGCCTTTGTTAATTAGAACAGACTAAAAAATTATCCCATAATAATGTCTCTCACATTTACGTTCTGATAGGCTTTTTGGATAGGGGAGAAGAGGTACTATTATTCTAGTAGAAACTGAGCATAACTTAAAACCCACACACTCTATGTAGTCTCCGTTAGCAGTGCGTGGGGCACTAAAACTTTATCCATTTTGTGTTTCTTGAGTACATTTAAGAGGCTAAACTTCAAACCCACTTCATCATCTCAGGGTGTGGTTGGATGCCTCCAGCAGTGGAGAACTTACTACCTTACCAGATGACTCACTTTGCTATTAGACATCTCCCATTGCTCATGTGTTTTCTGTTCCTCTATCAGACCTGGTTCTGCCTATTTGGGCTGTATAAGGTAATTCCAAGTCTATTCCTGGGTGATTGTCTTCAGTATCTCAGGAGGCCAATTTTCGTGTCACATTTTGAGTGTTTCCCAGGTGTAACTTTGCCTATTCCTGAAGGTGTTCTCTGTGTGAAGAGCTGGCTTCAAATTCCCACCTATCCTGTTTGCTCCATCAAAGTGCAGACCAATTTGGCAATATCTTTTTTAGTGGGTACTGTTCAGAATTGAACACTCTACTTCCCACAAGCCCATAATTTCTTATCTTAAGTAAGGGAGGATAATACTGTCTTTCCTAAGAAACTGCTTGAATCCTGACGATAAAAATGTGTTAATTCTATGGTTTTAGTATCTGAAGCAGAGGAGCATTAATGGGAAACCAAGACCTACCACCTCCAATCCTTTCCACTCACCTTCCTGGAGCACATCCTTTGCCCATCTTTTGCCTGCCATCCTTACTCATCCCTTGTCCTCTAGACCAGAACTGCTGGCCTACAGGGTTAGACTAGAGAATTTTTCAGGGCTGTTCAATAAAAAGCTCAGTCTATCTCTGAAGCCAAATGTTAGAGTTTCCATTTAGGAACTTTGAGAAAGATGAAACTCCTGATAATAAGTAAGGTTCACTTGGGTAACATTCAGTTTTTCTCAAGCGAGAGAGGTGCTGCCCCCTAAGGGGAACTTTGAAAATGTGTGAGCAGTTTTAGTTGTTACAGTGATGGGGGGGCAGGTGTCACTGGTATTAGAGCCATAGACGTGAAATGTTTTATGATGCTTGTGAATGTTTTGTAATGTCTCATCCAAAGAAGTATTGTCACATCTCACATTCCAACAAACACAAATGGAGGGGACACAGAACTAAGCCAAAAGACCAGATCCCAGTCCTGTTCTTGCTTTTACTAGTCTCACCTCTCTCATCTGTAAAATGCGTGAAAACACAAAGCTGTTGTTAGGACTAAGTCTCAAGCATTTGATCAGATTGTTGTTAATGACACTTGACTACTCAAGATTTATTCTCCTTTCAGCCCATTGTTTGGGCCTGACCCCACACCTGCTCAGAGAAGGGACATGTGACCTAGGGTTATCAGTTAGCTAATTCTGTTCCATGGCTCAGTGATTGGCTCATGAGAGGGTACATGATCATGACTCAGGCCAAGGATAATCAGGCCATGATTTTCATTAACACCTGTGGGAGAAGAGAAGCTCTAATGTTAGGTCAAATCAGGTCTTGGAAGATTTGAGCCAGAAATTGTGAGTAGCTACCATGATGGAGCCTGAGAGTGATGCCAGCCCAGCATAAGGCAAAGCCAAGAGATTGAGAGAAGGGACTGGTATACATTATTCCAGCCCCTGGATAAAGATATCCCTGGGGATTTTCATTATGTGAGAAGTATAATTCCTTTGTTAGTTCAGACAGATTGAGTCACTTACAACAGAAATAATCCTGATTTACCCAGCTCTTGTCTCTATCTGCCTTAAATTACAATTATAAGTTATCTCCTCCATGTGACTCCAAGCTCCTTAAAGGTAGTTATCTTTGAACCCTCCCAAGTAGCCAAATAGTAGATGTTAGTGTAGTATAAAGAAGCATCCCCGAAATATTTGACACATGAGTAAAATGAAATAAAATGATACATATGAAAGAGTTTTGTTGACTCTCAACTATTTTACAAATAAACAGCATTTTACATATATCAGAGTTCTCATTAATATTTCCTTCTAAAATATTTGTCTAGTGAGACATTCTAAGAAGTAAGATTAGTATGTAAGCAAAGGCATTGCTCACCCAGTTTGGTTTTCACATTTGTCTCCATTTCAGCTTTGTACCAAAAACAATCTGTCCTTACTATTGTGTCCCTAATAGTTTCCTGCATTAGAGTGTCTCCAGTACAAAGACCATTTCTGTTTTATCTCTGTGTCCTCAGTACACATGGGAGATACTCAATTGCTGGGCTCCTCTCCTTTGTCAGCCCTTTCCAAAGCACCCTCTTACTGCTGTCGGCTTTCAAGGTGGCTGGGTTGTCAGAAAAGTGTATTCCTGTGGCCCAATGGGCATCCTTGGGGACTTGTAGTGTATCTTTAACATTCATTGATTTAAAAAGCATTCACCGAGCACTTAACCATGTGCGGGGCATTGTCTTTGAGGATTCACGCCCTTGTGGCATTCACAAGTAAGTACATAGACAAGTATAATGCAGTCTGATAACCACTAGGATGGGGGAAATACAGGGTGTTATGGGAGTAAACAAAAAGTTGCTAGGCTGGAGTGAATCAGGGAAATCTTCCTGGAAGAAGCGGCATTGAAGCTGAGGCCTAAAGGGTAAGTAGGAATTAGTCAAGCAATGGGTGAGGAAGAGAGCCTCCCAGTCAACGGGAATGGCAAAGACCAGTAGGTCGGTAGAATCAGGGAGCAGATGAGTTTAGGGAGCTGAGCATGGGTTAGCTGCAGACTAGCTGCAATGGGTTTGTAGATGTGGTGCCACTACTCTTTCCTTGGGTCAGGTCTCCTTTCCAACTCAGCCAGGCAATGCTCTGTTTTGCCTTAGTCAGTGGTTTTCTTAGTTAAGCCTATTAACTTCAACTAATGTCAGGATGCCAGGAAGTTGTGCCCAGCTCTACTGGGCTGAGGGCCTGGCTGGAGTCCATCCTTTCATCCTTTTCAAAATTCACTGATTAACTTCTCTGGAAGAATTCAAGCCTCAACAGAGCATAGGCTGGCCTGCCTAGCTTAAAATCAGATCCTTGATGATTGCAACCACCTCGAAGATGATTCTGTGTGTGTTTGAAATAAAGATCCCTAGGATTTAGGGGCAGGAAGGTCTGGGTGTGAGAGAGATGGAGACAAGAAGTGATGTGTGTGTGTGCCTGTTGGGGGAGTTTGGGGAAGATAGGGGTTGTCACTGGCTCATTCATTCAGTGTAGATTCTTGTTTCCTGACTGGACACCTTTGGAAGCCTCTTGAGAACATCACTCAGGTGGGTAGGATCTTGACAACAAATGGCCTTATCTGATTTATATTCCTTTAGTGATGGATATTGAAATTGAATCTCCCTACAAAATGGAGTCACTACTCTTTGCTCTTTAATGACAAGCCATTCCCCCATCTTTTCCTTGGGGGTGCCTTTCCTAAATTCTGTCTGGGCTTATGACTCTGTTTTTAAATCTTTGGGAATCTTCCTCCTGGCTGGGGCATATGGTAAGAGTCCTTGGGGTCTGGGAGGCAAAAGCGGAAGTAGCTTGCCACAAGTAAGAATTTTCCTAAAGTTTCATGTTTTATCTTTGCATTTTGTGCAAATCTGTATTCCCCCTCCATCATAAATGCATGTTTGCTTTAATGAAAATGGCCTTTTAAATTATTTACCATTGAATAAAACTAGAACTTCAGAGGATGTGTTGTGTTTATGTGGATTCTTTTGACTGTAGGCACGCTGTCTTGTATACAGTCTCCACTTTGAGAAACTGGGGCTTATAGGTTACATGGATCTGGGTCACTAGATACGTGACCTTGTACAGATCACTTCACCTTCCCAGGCCTGTTTTTTCATCCAATGTATGAGAACAACAAAACCTACACATCAGGGTTAATGTGAGGATTAAATGAAATAAAATACATGAAGTGGCTGGCCCATAGTAGGTACTCAAGAAATATTAACAGTTCCCCTCTTATTAGGAAGATCACTGTCAGGTTTGCATTTCCAGAATTTGTGATTCTGACTCAGCTGACTGAGAAGGTGACCCCGTGGGACATTTGCTACTAGAGGGGTTTTGAGGAGAACTAGTATATGTCACTGCCTGGTGACACAGCTGATGACATTGGCAATTGAAAATAAACTGTATGGAAAGAGATGTGATATGGTTTTAGGGCTTATCATAGTCTGTTGTTTTCCTATTTCTAGGTCTTTCTGAAATGTGAAAATTGGTAATTGGGTGATGCTCACAGTGTCCCATCTACTCTCTGGCCCCCTTGTCATGAGGCAGGTGCATGTGAGTCACTGGCCAAGAAAGAAAGTCAGAGCCTAACAGCTCTCCCCTTCCCAGGCTCACCTTTCAATCTCACTGCTGAAAAAGATTTAGGCCATGGTCACTGCCTAAACTAATGAGTCTGTCTCAGGAAATTTCCTTCTAAATTCTGGAGTGATAAATGGGATGCCCGGATCCCAATTAATAAGGAAATATCACATATGAGTCCAATCATTAATGTAAAAACTTAACTATTAAGTTTAATTTTGAATATCCAACCATTTTCAGGAAAAAAAAAAAAGTGCCTTCTAGTCATATGATAGGTATTTCTGTGACTTGCCAGGATTAGAGTCCAGCAGGACCTGGAGTGCAGGTGGACACATAGGTAAGGAGGAGTGTGATAAAATCTAGCATGGAAGCATGTACAGGCACATGGGTGAGGGAGTTGTGTTGTGTGGAGGCTTCAGCAAATCTTGGCAGTAGAGATGATAACCAAACTTAAGATTCAGATTCAGGAGACTGGGTGCCTCTCAGGCATGACCGTTTTGTTTTTGTTTTTGTTTTTGTTTTTGTTTTTGTTTTTGTTTTACAGTGTCTCCAGTGATTCTGATGCACAGCAAGGTTCAAATGTCCTGGCAGACATTTGTGCTTCTGTTTTGAGAATTTGCCTTTCTGGGCTGTGAGCCTATTGATGGTAGGGTCTTGCTCTCTGTGTTCAGCATCATTATCGTAGTCAGCTGGAGCCTGACCCCAGGTCCAGAACTGTATCTCCCCCCCCGGGGTGCCTCCCATGCTGTAACAGGGACCCCAACACTCCAGAATTTGGAAGAGGTCTGTGTCATGTATTCTAAAAGTTAGAAACTCAATGAATACAAGTATGTGTAGTATTTTACCACCTCTGCCATATCCCCATCCTTCTTCTGAAGGAATGCAGTGTCTCCTTTTCTTTCCAAATGTGTATCTGAATCCCTTTTCAGATGTATATTTTGTCTTTGTTTACTGTTATTTCCCTGGCTACAAAAATATACCCTTGGGTTACTTTTCAAGTGCAATGCATAAGTTTGTTTACTTATGAACACAAGGGCCTCTCTCCCCTGTGAATTCCAAAACAATTTCTAGAAAGGAGAAAAGGCTCAATGTAAACAGGGAACCCAGGAAACACTGGTGTGTGCAGAACTGAGCTGAAGTGAAGCAGGCACCCAGCTTCAGGCTGATACATGCTTCTCCCATTTCTTGCAGCATGTAATTTAAGTAAGTGCAAAAGCCAACATTCAAAAATTTCTGAATCTGTGGTCTTACTTCTACCACCACTGCCCTGCTTCTAACTAGGAACCCTACTACATTTGATGAAAGAGTGAATGCAGAAACAAATGAAGTGTGATATAACCCTGAATGGCTACATTCAGACACCTTTCGTCCATGACAGGGAAAGTACTAAACCCACCTTAGAATGGAAGAACCTGGAGTAGGAAGCTGGTGTGGACATCAGATAGCAGCCAGCGGAGGGTGGCTTTTCCTAGCCCTCAGAGGAAAGACGCTGTGGGTGGAGAAAAAAGACCCTGGGCATTCTAGTTGGACGCACTTAGCAGGTTTGCCTCCTCTGAGATGGAAGTTTTGCTCTATGTCAGCTGACCTCGGGGAAACCAGTAAACAAAGCACCCAAAGGAGGAGGGGGCAGGCATTGTTCTTGAACAGGTGACACACTGGAGCAGTTAGCAGAGTTCTGGGTGGGCTGGAGAGCTGGGTGCCTGAGTCTCTCCTCACTGGTGAAGCTCAGGGAGATTGCTGTCCCTTCTTGGGGTACATGAGTACAGCTGAAGCAGCCCAGCAGGACCCCGGTTTCTATATGCCACCTACAGCACGTGCATGTCTGTGTGTGCTGTGCAGTCTAAGCCTCTTTTTTTGGTTGTTTTTAAGCCTGTGCTATGATTTAGGACAAAGAGGAGAACAGAGGAGCTGGGCCTCACTGCAGAAGGCTGGCTGTAGGCACATAATTACCTGGGAGAATCTATGCCAGTCCAGGAGCTAATCTTCAGCCAAGGATGGATGCTTCCTCAGGGAGAGACTCTCACTATCCCAGCTAACAGAAGCTATAAACAAGCCTTGAATACCCTTTGATTAACCATAGTAAAAACTGTAATAGAGCAGGATGCTCCTGGAGAGACTAAAGTTGTGTTCTTTTTGTAAGTCCCTCTGCCCTGCCCAGAATAGTGAGATAGTCACTCTGGAATCATAGCATCACAGTGTGGATGCCGTGACTCCTGAGACTTACAAAGTCTTGACTAAAACTCATGGTGCATGTTCTGTGGAGGTGGAGATGGCCTGGTGCTATCCCGAGAGGAAACTGCCAAGTGGTGCCTTGTGGTGCTTGCTGGGGAGTGAGGTCCCACAGAGAGATGAGGGGCTGCTACACAGCTTCTTCCCTGTGCACAGGATTGGTTTCTATTAGAGGAAGTGTGAGTAGCCACTAAATGAGTTTAGTCTATGAAGGTGAATCCATGTTTAAACAAGGGCTGCCCTAATAGTTATGTGTCCTTCCCCACCACCATAACCTGAGAATAATTCCTTATTTCCAAAGTAAACAATGGATCCCCATTAGTGTCTTTACCTTGGTTTTCATGAATAACTCCTTTTCACTTCCAAGAAGACCTCCCCCAAAGCCACTGTCAAGGGTTAGACTGTGATACAGTGTCCCCTGGATGGGAGCAGGAGTCCCAGATGGCAGCTAGGACCCACCAAAGGAGTCTTCTGACTCCTCAGGAGTGTCTCTTCTAGGAGAAGCCCTGGGGCAGCCAAGATTGAAGGAGCCAGCACTGCCCTGACTGGAGCCCGGGGGGTGGAGAGAAGGACCAGGTGTTTCCAGCAGCCTATTGCCAAGTGTGCAGAAACGGACTCCCTGTTGTGTCTCTCCCATTCCAGTGACTGAAGGGTCTCATTAGTCTATGCACGCTAATAGCTTTCTTTAGGGACAATGAGGTCCTTGGGGATGTGGAGGCTGGAGAGAATCTGGAAAAGCTGATGGAGTTTTCCAGGTTTCATGGAGTGCAGCTTGAATTTATCCCTCCCTCCTGGTGCAACTCCAGCTGCCCTCACTGCTTCTTTGTAGTCAGCTGGGTTGTTTGTTTGTTTGTTTGTTTGTTTTTTAGCCCACCCTGAAATCCTTGACAACAGGACTTTTTGACTTCATTAATAAGAATGGACCGAGACATAAGTGTATTAAAGGGAGTAAAGTGAATATAGATGGGAGCTAGGAAAGAATCACTTAATGCCTACAAGGAAGCCAACAAAATGTGCTAACTTAAACAGAAAGGGTATGGTCAGCAGTTTCTGGCACTGAAATACATCAAGCTGTCAGGAAGGCACTGAGGCCACCCACCGGTAAAGCCCTTAGGGCCCCTCTCCATCTCTGGCTCTTTCCCCTTGCACCCCCTCTTTCCTTTCCACCAGCCCTAGGATGTTTGCAACGAGCCACCCTTTTAAAAGTGCTACTTCCTTTCCAAGATTCTGCTCCTTTTATTATGGAAGGTGGAGTTCATTGTCTCTGCTTCTTCCACAGAGTCCCCTGGTCCTGGAACACCACTTAAACTGAACAAGAGGATGTTGCTGCACAATTTTGCTCAGGCTTAATTATAAAGCCAAACCTGTCTGTTTATTTTAGCTAGTTTGTCCCTTCTTGGTCACAAGATGTCCCTGGGGGTGAGACATCTGCAGCTGCACCAGCCACATAGGACAGGTTTCACCCCTGGCATGCTGCTACCTCCCTGGCACAGCTGTTGAGGGAGGGGTGAAGAGTGAGTGAGTGCATGTGTGAGGGTGCTGGTGGTGTTGGGTTCTCAGGGTTAGGGAGCAGGGCTCCCAGAATCTAAAGATCAAATAACAGTCAAATTAGTCAAATTAGTGTGGGGCAACTAGTTCTGGGTCATCCATCTGCTCAGGGTAAGACCCCAGCCAGAGGTGGAAGTATGCCTGGTACACAGGACTATAAACTTGTGGGAAGAATCTGTTCAGGTTTGGAAATAAAGGAGTTGGAGGAAGGGCTTTTTTTCTTTAGCAGATACTCACTGAGCATCTACCATGACTCTGGCTATGGAAGAGTACTTTCTGTATCTGCTTTCATTTCATGTCAATCTGGAGAGACACCTTTAATGAGGAGACTGAGGTTCTGAGGCACTAAACTGCTTGCCCAGGATTACACAGTTAAGTAAAAGGGGAGGACTGGGATTTGAAGCTAGGACCCCTGACCTGAAATCAGGGCTCTATCTACCAGGCTGTTTGCCTTTTTCTTAATTGCAATGGGACCCATATAGTCACTCATTAATTTCATATAAGTAGCATAGACTTACTTTCTCTGTTACCATATTATATCTTGCTTTGTTATTTTTTTTCCTGCCATTTCTAGCAGGCTATCAACACAGGGGACTTCTTTCAGAAAGAAAGTGGCAAAATTTCAGACTGCCTAAGCAGAATTACCAATGTCATCTTGGAATGTGGGGCATTGGTTACTCAATTCACAGGGATCTAGAACATACATCCTAGCTGTTTTAACTTTGATAAGTTAGCAAGTATGAATTTTCAGTCCTTGTGTTCTTCATTTTTCTGCAACTTAAATTATTCTCTATTTCAAGCTCCATTTTACTACCTGGCAAAAAATTTAATCTTGGTTACTCTTAGGTAAAACCATTCATTTCAGGCTTATACTTGAGTTAATCCAGGATTTTGTCCTCTCTGATCCCACCCTTAAACTCAGAGTTGGCATCTAAGATCCAGGGGCCTTATGTAGCATCACAGCATCTACGGGGAGAGAATCAGACACCTGGCTATTGGCACCTTTCCACACTGATAGCCACTGAATGTACAAAACTTCCCCTTATGCTCAGGTACTGCTATCCTGCCATGCGGGCATCTATTGAAACACCAAGTTCCTAACTGAACGTCTAGCCATACTTTCCTCTCTACTTCTACTGGGGTGTCCTTGCAGCAGGACTGTATGTCCCTTTAATTTGGCTTTCTCTTTTCCCCAGTGAAACTTTCCCACACTCCTTTGTGGCACAGTGGAACTTTATTGCTCCCACACCTTTCTGATCAGTGGCAAACCCAATGGGGATATTTTAGGTCTTCCCTGTTTCAACACCATCTGCAACCATCTCTGCTCAGCTACTGCTATGCCATGGTAGGTTGTTCTGTGAAGATAGCACTACTAAGTTCAGTTGGGATTCAGGGCAGAGATCTTTTCTCCTCTCAGGTCCTCACTCTTGTTTGGGGGTTCTACTGTTTCTTCATTTATAGGAAGTCTTGGGGGATTAGATCATGTTAAAGTCCAAGGACCCTCTTCAGATGCCATCATCAAACTCTTCTCTTTTACTTTCCTTCTAATTCTTCCCTCCAACCTCAGACCAGATAAGTTTATTTTTTTAATGTTTATTTGTCTTTGAAAGAGAGAGAGAGAGAAAGAGATTGAGCTGGTGAGGGACAGAGAAAGACGGAGACACAGAATCCAAAGCAGACTCCAGGCTCTGAGCTGTCAGCCCAGAGACTGGCATGGGGCTCAAACTCATGAACTGTGAGATCATGACCTGAGCTGAAGTTAGACGCTTAACCAACTGAGCCACCCACTCGCCCCAACCAGATAAGTTTTTTAATCCTTTCTCAGGCATCAGGGGGAGAAAGCTGGTTCTGTAAGTGTTCTTCCCAAGGGATTATTCCCAGTGTCATTTTCCCCTCTTGATAGTGGTGGTCCAGTGAGTGAAAGGGGAAGGAGTCCCAGATTAGAATGAAGTATATTTGTAAGAGATGGCGATTATAATTCAAAAGCTTATCCTGTTCCAGTAAAACAGTTTAAACATATAAGGCAAGAGGGGCACCTGAGTGGCTCAGTCGGTTAAGCATCTGACTTCTGCTCAGGTCACGACCTCATAGTGGATTCAAGCCCCACATCAGGCTGTCTGCTGTCAGCACAGACCCCACTTCAGATACTCTGTCCCCCTCTCTCTCTGCTCCTCCCTCGCTCATGCTCTCTCTCAAAAATAAATAAACATTAAAAAAAAACACATATGAGGCAAGAATAGCAAGTAATTGTATAGTACATACTATGTTCTAGACACAAGGTAGTGCCCATATAACTCCTTTATTATGCATCTTATATATTCCTCAGAGATGATGATAATGATGATGATGATGATGATGATGATGATGATGATTCTCCTTTTTAGGAATGAAGAAACTGATACAAAAAGAAATTAAATGATTTACCTGAAATCTGTGAGATAGTAATAGGTAGTAACCTTTGGGACTAGGAGTCCCAAATCCAAGCATTCTGTGTTCTCAACTCCTATATGGCTTTACCGCTTACATATATAAGTAATGGTTTAGTGTTCAGCATCCTGGGGATTAGAACAGGAAGAGAAAGACATAGTTTTTGTTGAAAACTTTTGCTTGCTAATTTCTCACTATTCCTCCTCTTTTCAAAACAGGTTGGCACAACCTCAGTTGTGGAGTCTCTTCTCCACCCACATTGGGCTTATAATCACTTGTCCAATCTGGTGAAACATGAAGAATGCCCTCAGATGAACCAGGTAAGGAAAATGTATGTGTGTGTGTGTGTGTGTGTGTGTGCGTGTGTGGGCGGGGAGGTAGGGAGCTCCAGGCAGATAGGCCCTACTCTTGAGATCCATAAGAAGTGTCTATTTTATGAGTATTGTATTCTACACAATATACCAAACACATGTGGTAGCTCAATAATGCAAACTCAAGTTGGCAGTTTTGTTCTTTTTAAAAAATAAATGTTATGAATGAAAACACTTTGTCAAAATCTTCTCTGCACCTATCAGAATTTGTTGGAGGCAAGTGTACACATGACCGTATGTGACACTTCTTTTGTACAAGTTCCTTTTCTGCTTTCTTTCCAGACACCCAACAAAATTCTCTTTTCTCCATAATATATGAGATAGTGAAATTGCTGGTGACATTTTGCAATATGGTATGACAACTGGTGAGTTTGGAAAATGATGATGTAATGGAATTAGCTAAAACTGCTGAAATTCTTATTTTCCCCCATGGAACTCTGCCAGCCTTTTGTTTTCTGTGATTCTGCAGAAATAACATGAAACAAAATTGGACTTTCTCATCAGTTGGGGAAATTGCAGCTCATGTTTATCTAGTCGTTATGACATGCAAAATATTTTCTCATGGCTTGGAATTAGAAGGGAGTCAGATGAAATTGTGACTATTTGTTGAAGTTCTTGAAAAAGCTTTTAAATGGTAGGGAAATGCAAGTGGTAAATAAACAGCCATTAGGAAATCATGTAGAGGGGAGTTCCCAGAAAGTGAAGGATGTGGGGAAATCAGAGTGGGTATTGGTGACAGAGAGATAGGAGCCTACATGGCAATGGTGATAATAAAGTAGTGAAAATGATGCTTTTCCAAATACCAAGTGCCGTCCACATTTTCAAAGATGTGGAGTGATCTGAGTACTAGAACATTTAATTGTGAGAAACGTTTAACTACAGTGTTCGCCTCATGATACAAGCTCCAGTTCTATAGGTCTTGCTCATACAGCCCAATGGCCAGCACCTCTAAAACCCTTAAAACCTTCATTTTAATGGCACCAATTCTCTTTTTATCCAGGCACCCATCTCTGACTCAAACTGCTGGCAAACCAGACCAATTTTTTCTTGTGTCTGTAGGAAATGGGCAGCTTGAACCATCTTGACCTTCTATGTCCCACTTCTCATCCAGTTTCAACTGGGTCTGACTGGAAAGGAAAGCCCACCAGTGCCACAATGCAGCCAGGCCCATGGATGTGGGCATGATGATAGGAGAAGGACCAAATCTTTCAAAGGCTCTTGTCTGAGACACATAGGCCTAGCTGAGGAGCAGTATTCTCTGCTGAGCTGAGAGCTGGGCACCCCAGGGAAATCCATGGCAAGAGTCCTCTAGAAATGGAAGAGGAATGGGTTTGATAGGCTGGGCACTTTGAGTTGGGGGGGGGGTACTGGGTAGCAATCTTATATTTATCTGATTACACAAGAAAATCTTTTGGTCATATTCAAATTCATGCCTAATCAGTGCACAGAGATAGACAGGAGGTTTTAAACTGGCATGTATGAAATCTCTGCAATTATACATAAAGCTGTGTATGTGTGCATGTGTGCGTGTGTGTGTGAGTGTATGTAAATATCTTCCAGAAAAGAGAATCCCTCTTTTCTGCTGGCTTCTTAAAGGAATTTGTAGCACCTCCTCCACCCCCACTGTCACCAAAGTTAAAAAACAGTGACTTAAGGAGATTTCAGAATTTTGAGCTGAAATGAATCTTGGATGGTATTTAGTTCATTTTTGCCCCTCTTTTAAATTTTCAGAGATAATAATTTGAGTCTAATTAACATGTGATGTTTCGTAAACATTGAAGACTTCTAGGCCTTTCTCTTCCAAAACACCTTCCAGATGGTTCTTGGAAAATGCATCATGATGACCCAGAGTAGGGCTCTGAGTGGTGGAGTGACTATCTATCCATATGTGTCAGAAAGACTGATGAAGGAGTGGCAGACACATTGTTGTCCTCTGATTTGTCTTCATTTCTCATTGGAGCACAAAGATGGGGTTTTGTGGTTTAGTACCTCAAGTCCCTCCGTTTCAGAGGGAACTGATGAGCTTTATTCTTACTATAAGAACCTGGCATATTCCCACCAAATGATTTCACTATGGTGATTTTCATGGCGCAATCTTCTCCTGAACATTTACACATTTATTTCTTTTACTTTTCTGCTTAAAGCAGCTCACAGATGCATAATTGAAGATGATTATAGCTGGAAAAAAAATCTCATCTGTTCAACACAAATATTGAAAAAGGAATCAGCTTGACACTTGGCACCCTTCACTACAGCTGGGTTCACTCTCCCCAAGCCCAGTGTTTTCGTGCAGTGAATGGAAGTTATAGATGAAGAGCAGATTGAAAGCTGCAGAATTCTAATTTCCACACAAGATTGATCTAGGGTGAGACGGGAAGCAGGAGAATAGTCAGTTGATTCTTTTAATAGGCAGGTCAGAAATGAGGCCTTCTTTTTAAAAAGTAGAATAGAAAGAACTTGGCAACCATTGGCTGTAAGGATGGTCTTTCGAGGGGGGAGATTAAGAATGACTGCCAGGCTTTTGACTTGGCCACTGGGGACACACAGAAGGAAGGGCTTTTGGGAGAAATAAATGAGACCCATTTTGGATATGTTGCTTCTGGATCGAGGTGAGGAATTTAGTGTTCAGTTCAACACGGGAGTCTGAACCTCTAGGCAGAGGGTTGGGCTGGAGATATGGTTTGAGAATCATCAGAATATCTATAGCCTATATACCTACAGGAAATTAGAGAAAATAATTTCAAAAATGAAAGCAGACAGTGTTGCCAAATATTTCAGAGAAGTCAAGTATGAAAGAATGAGCTACCCCACTGGCTTTAGCAATGGGAAAGTCACTGATGACTTTAGGATAAGAAGTTCCTGTGGATTTTTGGGACGGGAGCCAAATCATATTTGGTGCAGGATAGTATGGACAGCAAAGAAGTGGCAAAGTTGAATGGAGATGACTCCAGAGGCCTGGAGGTGAAGAGAAAAATATAAACAGTGATAGCTGGAGAAAGCAGGCAGGATGGTGGGAATTTTATTTATTATTTTTTAGAAGAGACTTGAACATGATTAAGTTGATGATGAAACCAGAAGGAAGAAGTTGAAGAAACAGAACAAATGAATCATTGGTAGAACAAATTCCTGGATGGAAATGGGGAAGAGTAAATTCAAGAGAACTGTGGTGAATATTGGCCTTGAAGCACACATCCTCCAAGTCATTAGGGAAGGATGGATATAGGTGCAGATAAACTTGTGAGTGGGGGGTGGAGACCTGAGGGACCTCATACCGGTCATTTCAATCTCATCAGTTAAAGAAAGTAGGGCACGGGGCACCCGGGTGGCTCAGTAGGTTAAATGTCCAACTTTGCCTCAGGTCATGATCTCATGGTTTATGAATTTGAGCCCTGCATCTGGCCCTCTGCTGTCAGCACAGAGCCTGCTTCAGATCCTCTGTCCCCCTCTCTCCCTGCCCTCCCCCCACTGGCTCGCTCTCTTCCTCTCTCACTCTCTCTCTCTCTCTCTCAAAATAAATAAACTTTTAATTTTTTTAATGTTGACTTATTTTTGAGAGAGAGAGGAGAGACAGAGCACAAGTGGGGGAAGGACGGAGAGAGGGAGACACAGAATCTGAAGTAGGCTCCAGGCTCTGAGCTTGTCAGTACAGAGCCCGATGTGGGGCTCGAACTCACAAACCACGAGATCACGATCTGAGCCAAAGTCAGACACTTAACCGACTGAGCCACCCAGGTGCCCCCAAAATAAATAAATAAACTTTAAAAAATTACAAAAAAATAAAGTGGGGATACTTGAGGCGGGCTAAGGAGCATTAGAAAAGTGGCAAAAGTTTGGATGTACCATGGAGAAGAAGAGAAAAAGGAAACTGACTAGGGAAACAGACAAGGTTGACCAGAAGCACTGGGGACCAGATGAGACTGGAAATCCTAAGCCTACAGTAGAACCAATCCACCCAGCCATGTGTATTTCTTTAATGCTTGGCTACCAGTGTGCAGAGCTGGAGAAGTTAAATATGTTTGGGTTAATCCAGGGTTGGGGATTATAAAACAGAAATAACAGCAGGGCAAAGGGATGAAGAAGTTGGGTTTTCTAGGTAGAAAGTAGCTGAAGTGATGAACCATGGGATCTGGGCAGGAGAGGGAAGGATGAAGCAGGAAAGGACTGATGTAAAGTGAAAGGCTGAGATAAAATTAAATATGCATGTTGCTGAAGATCTTGTGAAGATTAGAGAACAGATAGAGTCAGAGGAGGGTTGGAAAGATCTGGAAAGACAGGATAGTATGGTCAGAGAATGCTTCCATTAAAAATTGTTTTTCAAAACACTTTACTTCTATTTCCACATTGTAGTGTAAAATTTAAAAGTGCATTACAAATGAAAATACAAATGTCTGGTAAATTATTTATTTTGTATTGTCTATGCCTTAGGCTCTCTTCTATGTGATAATCCCATTCTCTTCATTGAAATAGGAAAATGTGAACCAGGTCTAAGAGTATTATTTCTCTAATACTTTAATCATTTTATATGTACAGTGATATTATATTTTTATTTTAAATATAGGATCTTGGGAAAGACGCCAGTGTTTTCTATTTCAGCAGTCACAGCAGCTGTTACAAGCATAATCAAGCCTTTAGTATGTGTGTTTTCTCTGGCTTTGTACTTTCCCCTAAATATAAGTTGATTTTGGAAAAATTTAACCTATAAACCTCGAGAGGACAGATCACATCAGTAGATCCAACATGACAAGTGACTAATGGCAACAAAGTGGACCCATGGAATGCTGGAGAGGCTGTGCATACCACTGTGACCTAGACTGGAAACTGAGTCCGAAACTCAGTTAGATCTGTATAGGTTAGGTTAGATGAGCATTGCATGGAAATAAGGCATAGGTGGCCTCCATTCCATCTAAGGCTGCTTCTGCTGTAAATTAGAAGAGATGTTAAGTATCAGGTGTGTGAGTAATTTGAACATAGTTCAGTAAGAACAAAAATATTTCATTTGTTATGCCTCATTTTGCTCAAGTATGTGTTTAGGAAGTTTGAAGATTGGGTTGAAGATGCAAACAAAAATATGGGTAATGAATTAGAATCCTATTTGCAGAGAAAATTGCCCTAAGACATTTTATTAGTCAGGAGGACTAAAGTGCTTCTCAAGAATCCTATTCAGTTGTCTTATAATTAAACGGAATAAAGATGGAGTTGACACATATGATGACCCCCAAGGTCTCAGGAAAAATAGCACCCCTCAAAAAAGAGCAAGGATTTATCATTGGGGCTATCCACACAGAAGATTCTAGTTCCTTTGCCAAGTGTATTCCTACAAGATTAAAAATAGGGACAGTGTCTTGTCCGTTTTAAATGGACGTAGTTAAATGGCAGGAAGGTCTGTTATCTCCCTTCCTTATCTCCCTTCCTTTGGTGAAGGTTGTGTCTCCTGACATTAATGTCATCTAATTCCCATGCTTTTACTCCACGCTCATCAAACCACCTGCTAATGGTAATTTGCCTTCCTATGTAGACTTTTCTAAAAAAGAGCAACTCCCTGGCATGCTGACATGAATATTCCAGTTTGCTTAGCAGTTCTGTCTTTCCTTGTAATTAATGACATAACATTCTAGTTTATTTACCAGTCTCTTGTGAGATGGCTAATTAGGGTGAGTTGCTGCCCCTCGTTCTGATGAATTCGGGAAGGAAAATGTGAATTTCACATTTAAAGAAAACAAGCAGGCCCAGACTCTACAAAAGCACTGCCTCTCAGAGAAGCCCCACGTGGCAAACCTCTCTCTGACATCTCTTCTGTTTCAACAAATACCACATATGCCTTCTGCAATCACGCCCTGTTAGGCCTTATTCCAGTTTCTCTGCCTAGAATTCCACTAAGTTGTCTGTAGTTCAGGTAACCTTGATCTTGATGAAGGGCTTTGTTGTGAGGCAATGAGGCTTAAACTTCAGTCTCATCCAGATGCTTGTGAAAATGCTTATTCTAGGCTTCCCCACAGCAGATCTAGGTAGGGTCGGAATGTGCATTTTTAACATGACTGATTCTGATACACAGTCAATAGACCACATCAGGAGAAAGGGCTTTAGACTGGGAGTGCTAACTCGTTTGTGGCTATGGGCACTAACAAGGGATATTTTCTGTTCTTGGGAGCCTTGGGTGCCTTCCCCCACCAGAGTGAACTTTGATGCACCCCGGGGAAGGGGTGTGGGATGAAACAAAGCCAGTGTGGAGTAACAAATGAGAGAAACAAAATGGCAGCAGCCTGGGAAAGAGGCCGGAAGGCTTTCCGTTGCCACTTCCAGTGGAAGCTGACTGCTCATGAATGAGGTGGTTTGTCTGCCACACAAGTTGGGTCTGCTGCACACTCCCTTGAGCAGAAGCCAATTTCAGGTTTGAAGGGGTGCTTACCTTAGTTTGGCAAAGACTGCTTTGACCAGCCAGGGGCATATACTCCCCAGGCTGCCTCAAATGATGGTGGCAGCATGTTGTGTTCAAAATGTGTATGTGGTTGTAAGACTTCTTTCTCTTGTCCTAGAGGTCAACAATATTGGAATTTCTCATCCGTATTTAGTGCTGGAAATCTTTTATTAACTGGCATATCTTATCTGGAGGATCATAGACTGCTAGACCTAGGGCTTAATTCACGGAGTATGGCTGAGCTCCTCCTCCTTTTAAAGATGCAGAGAGGCGCCTGAGTGGCTCAGTCTGTTAAGTGTCTGACTCTTGGTTTCGGCTCAGATCATGATCTCACAGTTTTGTGAGTTCGAGCCCCACATCAGGCTCCAAGTTGACAGTGTGGAGCCTGCTTGGGATTCTCTGTCTCCCTCTCTCTGCCCCTCCCCCACTTGTGCTATCTCTGTCTCTCTCAAAATAAATAAATAAACTTAAAAAAATTTTTTTAAAGGGGTGCCTGGGTGGTTCCGTCAGTTGAGCATCCGACTTCAGCTCAGATCGTCTCACGGTTCATGGGTTTGAGCCCCGCGTTGGGCTCTGTGCTGACAGCTCAGAGCCTGGAGCCTGCTTCAGATTCTGTCTCTGTCTCTGTCTCTCTCTCTCTCTGCTCCTCCCCCATTCATGCTCGGTTTGTCTGTCTGTCTCTCTCAAAAATAAAAAATAAGCATAAAAAATATATAAGAACATTTTTTAAAGATGCAGAAACCAAGGCAGAGGGAGGATGAGCAGTTCACCGAAGTCCAACAGCCTCATAGAAGAGCAGCTGTGACTGGAAGTAGGTCTCTTGACATTAGTGCAGAGCACTGTGCTGCCTGCTCCCAAACCACAGCCTCGAAACAAGTGCCTGCTGAATCAGCACAGACCAGTTAGATATATTGATTTGATAACTGCTTAAGCATATTTTATCATACAGATAGCAGACACTATTAGCTGCTTTACATTTCGATTTCATCTGTTTAACCCTATATAATTCCTCGCTTCCTTAAGCAACCCATTTTTTTAAAACAGTGATACTTCTAAGTCAGCATTCCTCCTCAACTAAGTACAATTGCCATCTAGTGGTTCAAAGATAGCAATAAAATTCTCTGCAAAAGCTTTGTATGTAGGCCAAAGGAACCAGAGAATTTTTACAACCTGGAAGAGATCCTTCTGGATCTTCATGTCTGACACTCTCATGTTGCAAGTAAGAAAATGGGCTCTAGAGGAGAAAGCAACTCGCTGGAGGAGGCAGGGGCACCCTTGACCACACTGAGTACATGACATGAGGATTGCCTGGCCCCACCCTCTTGCAGGGTGGATGTGCTCCTGGAGGGCAGGGAGGTGGGTGCACTTGGGGTTCCAGAGTACCTGGCCCAGGGCCTGATGCACAGTAGCGCCTGCTGTATGTGTGTGGTGGGTGAGTGGGTCCTCCGTGACCAGACTCGTGTCACTAGCCTCTTTGTCTTTCTCCATGGTGCCATCAAGCCAAAGCAGTTGTTCCCACAAAGGAGGCTTCATCAATGTGGTGTTGGTGGCCGGACTGAAGCCTGCATTAGCTGAGTCAACTGAAGTGTGCCATGCCTTCCAGTTGGCACAGTGTGCTCTCTGCTTCACCTTCGAGCCACATGCTTCTGCACCCTTTCTGGTTGAGCATCTCTTGCCCAGGATACTTTTGTGTTCAGAGTAAATTTCCTGACAGGCAGCAAATCTAAGCATCCCCTGCCAGAAGTGAGGTGAGCACTCAGGGCCTCATCCCCTTCTATTTATAACATGTGTTGGTCAGGCAGTCCCAAAAAGGGTGCTCAGGGCAGAGCGTGGAACCCACTTGACCTCCAAAAGGAGGCCCGTGCAGGATGGCTCCACAGGGGTTGAGAATGGGCAAGCGCTTTAAATGGCTGCAGATGGTGAGGGTGTCAGGGTGGCAGACTGTGGGTGGAAGTTTTCTTTGTATTCCAAATAGGCTGAGGATTTTCTTTTATTCACTGAAACTTTCTGGAGGAAAATGGGGACAGGGAGAGTGGTAGGCATAGGTAGCCCCTGTGGGGAGGGTTTTGTATCCTAGGGTCCATGGTGAGCTTCCAAAGGGGGATGAGTTCTGAAGCCCTGGAATTGTGCACACAATTTGGTGTCTATGTATGTTTTTTGGACAAAGGTCTCTATCTTTTGTAAGCTACTCAAAGGAGTCTATGATCCAATCATATGAAGGACCACCAGTGTACAGAGCAAATCCATCTCCAAACTCTTTGAAATGAACCATATTTTTGTCTCATTCTAGAAAAGAAGATTCAGCCATAGTTGTTCTTTTCTCTTACCAGTATTCTCATCCATATCTGATGTCATTTTTTAAAGGGTGTGTGTACACCTTTTAAAACAAGTATATGATAAAAGAAAACAAGTCTATAAGTAAAATCCTACTGTCTTTACTGTCTTTTATAATGGGCACATAACTGAGTCCCAAACTGAGATATGCATGAAATATGCATTTCTTTTACTTTTCTAAAATGCAAATTATTTTCTGTTTTGAACCCCTATTTCTTCCATGTGGCAGAGACTTAATCTCTGTGTTTGGGATTTTCTGTTTCTCTCTCTGTCCCAGGGGACTGACTGTGTGTCAATTCTGGGGTGCTTACCTAGAACCAAGGCACCTACCTAGGACTGAGATGAGTGTAATGGGAGATATCTGTCTTTTATGTCACTTGTATACAAAGTCATATGCTGAGATCCATCCTTGATCCCATTGAGTCTTTGGCTGTGGGACCACATGTGTTACCACTGAGCTTTCTATCTTTTGGTCCTGGTCCTGGCAGACCTCCCTGCTATCTTCATGGTGAGTCCCTGGGGCTGTGTGTGGCTCTGCCTGCCAGAGCTAAGGCTCTGTGGTCTTGCTTCTTTCCAGGACCCTTTGATCTAGGAAAGAGGATGCTTTGGACCTCTCTTTGAGATCCAAATTTACCAGGTCTTCCGATTTGTTTTTCAAGAAGAAGCTGGACATTTTCACTTTTTGTAAACCTTTCTGATTTTAAATGTTGGCAGTTAATTCATTTTGAAAGAAAGCCACTGAGAATGAAAAAAAAAAAAAAACCACCACAAAAAACAAACACCTTTCCATGGCCTAGTTTTGCCCCTCTGGCCACCATTTTGCAGCCTCTGCCCTAAAGGCTTAGACTTAAGGAAATCAAAACAGGGAAGACACCATGTTTCTGCTTTCAAATGTGTCGCAACTCCCCAAGGCAGTAAGCACAGGATTGCCTACCTACTGGAATAGGAGAGAAGGGCAGAGGGGAGAGATCTGGGGGCAAAGCATTAGTTAACATTTCAAAAGTCTTATCTTTCTACACTTTGATATTGAGCTTATAAAGACAGGTTCTGTGTTTTAAAAAACAAACTTCTTGGGGTGCCTGGGTGGCTCACTCAGTTAAATGGATGACTTTGGCTCAGGTCATGATCTGATGCTTTGTGAGTTCAAGCCCCGTATCCGCTCTCTGCTGTCAGCACAGATCCTGCTTTAGATCCTCTATTTCCCTGTCTCTCTACCCTTTCCCGGCTCTCTCTCTCTCTCTCTCAAGAATAAATAAAAACATTTAAAAATAAATAAATAAAAAATAAACTTCTATATCTAGGGGAAAAAAGGATTAATCTTGCACAATATATTTTCAATAAAGTAATCATGTTCAGTAAATGCTTTCGGTTATAGCAATTATAGAATTTTATATTGGGTTTCCTAGTGATTGTTTAATCCAATTCCTGAGACTGGATTAAATAAATGAGACAACTGAAGCCTACAGAGGTGAGTTTGTTTTGGTCACCTAACAAGTCACTATCAGCCAGACTTACAGACTCTCAGGTCTTTCTTTCTAGTACCTCCTTGTGGACAAGCTAAGGACCAGAGGATTGTATCCTGCTTGAGGTGGGCATAGGGTGTGGCATGGAAATGGAGATGATGCTGGAATGCAGTGCTCAAACTCAAGGAGGGAAGACCCAGGAGGCCATGGCCCCAGGAGAAGTCAAGTCAAAGGGACTAACAACCTATTTTAATTTTCATTAAAATTTGAGAAGTGCTATTTTGGCCTAATAGGTCTCTCCCTTGGCTGTGGTTTAGAGTTGTTTAGAGCCTGAAGAGCTTTAAAATTTAAATTTTAAACTTTCATGGAAGCCTGTGCTCTACCCCTAAAGATTCTGATTTAATGAATCTAGTGGTAGGGTCAAGGTATCTGTAGTTGGAAAGGCTCTCTTGGTGATCTTCATGTGCAACAAGGTAGAGAATGACTGCTCCAGCCACACACAACCACCACCACTTTCAAACATAATACACCCACCCTCCCTGTGCACTTGCTGTCCTCTTAGCCTGCAACAAGACTTATTCTTCAAAATCCAGGTTATAGAACCTCTTTTGGGAAGAGGTCCCTGAAGCTTCCCCCAGCAGAGTTACCTACTCCCCTCTTTGTGTACCCTCCTGTAGATAGATCATATAAGTGTAAATATGTATTTTCATGTCTCTTTATCTTACTAGGGAAAGCTAAGCTGTGAGTATTTTTGGAGCAGAGAATCTGGTTTATTTACTTGTTTTAAAACTGCAGAGCCTAGCTTTTGTTGGTTCTCTGTATCTGGTTCTTTCACTCTATTAGTGATTGAATGCCCAAATTAGTTAAGTCAAGGTTTTAGAACCAAGCAAGTATCCTTCAGATGTTCTCAGTCCCCCAATCATCCCCACCAGAAAATGATCTCCAACTCTGCCAACTCTTAACTGTCTCAAAGAAAGCAAAAGACAGCAAACAACAAACATCACAAACAGATGTGTGCATAATATACACGTCGTGACTATTTCAAGAAGGAATAGTTGGGAACAGATTGTATGATCCATAAGGGTGGGGATTTTTGTTGGTTTTGTTCCTTGCTATATCCCCAATGCCTACAACAGCACCCAGAATCAAGAAAGGGTTAGATTGAATGAATAGATACTGAATAAGTGGTGATTTTAAGATGGCTTTCTTTTCTCCTCCTCCTTTCCCATTTATCATTCATTCCAGTGACACTGGACATTGTTTTGAGTGCTGTGACAGAATGCTGTTTTGAATTGCCAAGATAAGGTCACCAGGACCTTTAAGGATGTTCTGGCTTTGGAAATTTGCTGACCCTGACCACAGTATTTGCAGGCAAAGTGTGAATCAATAGCCAGTAATATCTAAGTGCTTCTTAGAGACCTGACAATCTTACAAACTGACTAATTTTAATAGAGTCATAAGACCCTAACTTTATCATCATTCACCCTCACTTCAACACACACACACACACACACACACACACACACACACACACAGAAGATCCTGAGTTACACTGTGCTGTTTACACTGAGCATCACTTGGGGCTTGGTAAACCGAGACCACATTATGTTCTGTCCTTAAGAACTCAGAAGCCCTTCCTGCCAATGGGCTGAATCAGCCATGAATTTGAGCATCTCTTGATGACTGCTTGTCTTGCTGGAGCTGTGACAGAGAATGACAGAATTTTAGAGCTGGAAAGGATCTTAGAGATCATCTGGTTTAACCCTATGAGTTTGATGAATAAGGAGGCTGAGATCCAGAGACATATCACTTGCTCAAAGTAACACAGCTCATTAGCTGCTGCATAAGAGCATCAGCTGGTGCCCAAACTTTTGGTCCCTGGCATTTTCTGTTTACCTTATTACCGGCTCTAGAATCTACCTTATACTTGGTCTAAATCATTTAATGTAGGAATGGCAAGTCATTTTCTGTTCCTTACGATGAAAAAAGACTATAAAAGAGAGTGGTGATCCTTAAAAATCAACTCCTTTAGGTTAAAAGTGAGGTTAGAATGTGTTGAAATACATTGGTCTCAGCTTGAAAGAACAGATGGCTATTTTTTTTTTTTTGGCTTTCAGCTTAAAGCATTAGTTTTCATTAAAGTTTTTCTTAAAACCAAATTCTTTTTTCCAGATTAGAACTTTACAAAACAGTGTCTTAACCAAGCTGAATTATTCACTGTCCCACAAATGCACCGTATATTTGTAGCATATCCTCTTCCTCCCTAATCCAATTTTTTGTCCTGGCTGATCTCTATGCAGTCACATCCTACGTGTTCTTCCAAATCTAGTTAAATTTCCTCTCCTCTCTAAATGTCCTCTTGACCATCTGCCTTGCCTGGAATAGTATCTTCTTTTTCCCAACTTCTTTAATTTGTGAGAGTATTTAATAACTACATATTCATTTTATTATATGTTAGGAAAATATATTAGTAGCATATCAGACTCATGACTTCATAGCTATTTTTTTAAATATCACAATGATATTTTTTTATATCATTAATGGAAGGATGTATTTGTTATTGCTGCAAAACAAACTACTCCAAAACGTAATGGCTTAAAAAAAGAATGACTCCTGAGCTCATGATTCTGTGGCTTGGCAATTTGAGCTAGATTAAGTTGGTCAGGTTTTTGGTTTTGCTGGGCTGCATGTGTCTGTGGTAAGCTGCAGGTTTGCTAAGTGGCTAAGTCTATGGAGGTTGGCTGTCTGTCAGCTAGAGCCCCTTCTTTCTTCTTCACGTGGTCCATCATCCCCTATTAGGTTTGCCACCAGGCTTTTCCTATGGCAGAGCCAGGGGTCCAATAGATACAACAGAAGTATGCAAAGCCTCTTGAGGCCATGAAAAACTGGTATGCCATCACTTCTGCTGTATTATATTGGTTTAAGAAAGTCACAAGGCTAGTTCCCCTCTCTCTACGTGGGAGGGGCTACCAAGTCATATTGTAAGGACACTGATGGGGAGAAGAGCTAGGGAAACTTTGCAATCAATTTATACAAAAGTTGATTTAAATAAAAATGCACTTTGTAGGAGACTATAGTAAAGACCGAAGTTGGTACCTAAGGGGCTGAATGTTTAATCATCTGATATTTAATCATTTACTGTCTTGTAACAATTCTGGTATGACCATCAGTAGCACCAGCCTGAAATGCAGTTGGAATGAGGTATTTCCTTTGTCTTGATCTCTATGATTTGGATTTCTGGAATTCTAGCCCCATCTAAGGCCTCCCTTCAGATCTCAGGATTGGAGTGTGTTTGAGTAGTGGGAGAGGAGTGTGTTAGGTTATAGGAAGATCCCTAATGGATCTTAGAAGGTTGTCTTCCTCCACAGCCTTCTGGCAGTGGATATCATTGAAGTGGAACCTGCATCACTGTCAATGTATCTGGATACCAATGTTGTTAACTTGCTCTTGCATTGCTAGTTTGGGGCAGGGATTCAACATTTTGATTAAGTATTCTGACTTAGCCCTTATGATACAGCCATGTTGAAGCCAGAAACATTTTGCTGGGTCATAAATTACAACAATTAAAATTTCAATTTAAGAAAAAATTAGTAATGTGAAAGCGCACATTTTCATTCTATTCCTGAGCCCTGCCCCAGAGTTGAGACAAGGAGTGGGGGTGAACCAAGCCATATTAAGTGGTTGACAATGACCTAAGAGTCTAACCTGGGCATCAGGCTGAAATGTTAAAATTAAATGAGAATATATTGATGATATGGTTCCAGTGAACTCAGATTTCCATGAGCAACTGCTTAAATTCTAGAAAAATGCAAAGTGACCCAACCTTGCTGAGGGAGACAATATAATCAAGTTGAACTTCAAAAAAGAAGGAAGGAAGCAAGCAAGCAAGGAAGGAAGGAAGAAAGGAAGGAATGGAGGGAGAGAGGAAGGAAAAGAGAAGAGAAAAAAATTCCTCATAGGGAAGACACTCACCTGTTAAGTACTTTCACAAGGAGTGACTGCAAATCACCTGGCACAGTGAGAGACCACAGCAATAGCAATCCTGAGAACGTCCAGCCCATAGTCCCCTCATGACAGTAATGACAGTCAGCCAAAATGCTAAGACTGTTTAATACACCATGGACTAGTTTGCTGGGGCTGCCATGACAAAGTACCACAGACTGGGTGGTTTAGAACAACAGAAACTTACTGTCTCACTGTTCTGGAGGCTCCAAGTCTGAAGTTAAGGTATTGGCAGGGCCACGCTCCCTTTAAAACCTGCGTAAGGATTCCCCCTTGCCTCTTCCAGCTTCTGGTAGTACCAGAAGTTCCTTGTTACCTGCAAAACTCCCGTCCTCCACCTTCACGTGGCATTCTCCCTATGTCTCTTCACATTGTCCTCCCTAGCGCATATCTGTCTTACTCGGTGTCCAAACTTCCCATTTCTTGTAAGGACACAAGTCATATTGGATTAAGGCTCACTCTAATGAACTATTTTGACTTCATTACTTCTTAAAAAATTCCATTTCCAAATAAGGTCACATTCTGAGGTAGTGGAGGTTAGAACTTCAACATGCCATTTTTAGGGGAACACAACCCATGGCACATGACATGGTGCTATTTGTCTGGAATAATTTATTTTATCATTTAAACTGTAAACTTCCTTGTAAACATGTAAAACTTAAATATGCCTCTCAAGAAGTTGTCTGGTTTAAAAAAAATCACAAAGGAAATCTATGGAGAAAACAAGAGTTATCAAAAAATTACGAAATGTCTTACTATCAGAAAATCTGGAAAAAACAGTTTTGACCATATTTTAAACTGCATCTATATTTACATGTTATCATATATGGCTGTCACTGGTGAAGATCAAGTGGCCAATGGCTGTCTAATCATAAGAGATGGAAAAACAGTGAAATGAAGGCAATTCCAAGACACTAACTTGTTTTTTTATGGTCAGTATATCTAATAAATGCCTTATCTTTGTAACCCACATATATCTGGAGCCCCATGTGGACCTATCACCCTGTGGTGTTATATGAATGACAAAATACATCCCAGGATTAGGACAGGAAAGTATAGTTGGAAGTAGTTCATATCTTCTCAGTGCCTTTCGACAAAATGCCAAAGTGGCAGAATATCCTTAATAAATAGTACATGTTCTGGGACAGAATGTTCTCCAGGCATACACACAGCACTCACACATACACATCTGGCACTGGCTTCTGAAGTGAATGATTTCCTCTCTCTTTTCTCCTGCAAACTCTTTTAATACCCAACCACGTGGTTGGTCTTCCTCTCTCTCCTTCCCTTCCTGCTTGAGTGCTTTGTTATGGAGAATAACCCAATCTCTCTGATTTCTTTAGGTTTGGTTTATTTTCCCCACAATGTGCTTGTTTCTCAGGTACAACAGAGCAAAGGAGGGTCTGGGCACCTGTCCAGCAGCCGAAATCCACTCTTCTTAGAAGGAAGTTGTAGAGGCTGTGAACACTCAGACAGTATTTTTGTTAGCTGCTTGCATTTCAATATTTTTTGATGGTGTGTCATTTTTCATATAAAGCAAGTGGTATACTCTCTCGCTAATAAAAGTTAATTTCTTTCTGACAGCCATTAGATACCCATTGAACCAATATTTTATTTACTTGCTTATTTTGCATCAATGATGGCTTATTCTTTTATTTATTTTTAATTTTTAAAGTTCAAGTATAATGAAGATACAGTGTTATATTAGTTTCAGGCATGCAATATAATGTTTCAACAATTCTATACATTTCTCAGCACTTATCAAGGGTAAATGCACTCTTGATACCCATTATCTATTTCACATGTCCCTCAACCCACCTCCCCTCTGGCAACTATCTGTTTGTTCTTGTGTTTGAGAGTCTGGGTTTTTTGTTTGTTTCTCTCTTTGCTGATTTATTTTGTTTCTTAAATTCCATGTGAGTGAAATCATATGGCATTTGTCTTTCTCTGGCTGACTTATTTCACTTAGCATCATACCCTCTGGACCCATCCATTTTGTTGCAAATGGCAAGATTTAATTATTTTTTATGGCTGAGTAATATTCCGTAGTGTGTGTGTGTGTGTGTGTGTGTGTGTGTGTGTGTGTGTGTATATATTTATATATATACCACATCTGCTTTATCAGCCCCTCTGTGGGTGGACACTTGGATTGCTTCTGTATCTTGGCTATTGTAAATAATGCTGCCATAAACATAGGGGTGCATATATCTTTTCAAATTAGTGCTTTTGTTTTCTTTGGGTAAAAAGCCAGTAGTGGAATTACTCAATCATATGGTAGTTCTATTTTTAATGTTTTGAGGAACTTCCATACCATTTTCTACAGTGGCTGCACCAGTTTGCATTCCCACCAACAGTGTACGAGGGTTCCTTTTTCTTTATATCCTTGCTAACACTTGCTATTTCTTGTGTTTTTGATTTTAGCTATTCTGACAGGTGTGAAGTGATATCTCATTGTGGTTTTGATTTGCATTTCTCTGATGATTGGTGGTGTTGAGCATCTTTTCATGTGTTTGTTGGCCATCTGTATGAATTCTTTGGAAAAATGTTTAATCAGTTCCTGTGCCCACTTTAATCAGATTATTTGGGTTTTTTTGGTGTTGAGTTGTAAAAGTTCTTTACATATTTTGGATATTAACCCCTCATAAGATATATCATTTGCAAATTCTTCTCCCATTCAGTAGATTGTGTTTTTGTTTTGTTCATGGTTTTCTTCATTGTGTGAACCAATATTTTAGAATATCTCTTTGAGCACCAAATTGTTAGCTCCCTAAGTATTCCCACATATGAAGCTCTTGGGAAGATGTGCTCTTGTTACCAAAGGCAATAGGGTGTTGGTGAAGGAGAATAAGTTTGAAAAACTTGGAATTCAATGCAAAAAGATGATGACTGAGAGATGTGAAAAAAAAATTAATAGAATCATTAAAGGCATGGGAAGTATATGGATGTTAGCATAGTTCTCTAATCCCAGGATATTAGAACTCAGCTGAAGAGGTGTGCTTAGAACCATAAGGGAGATATAATTCCAAACAGCAATTTTAAAGTTCAGTTTGTGTCATTTAAAGTTTTAGCCTGATGGGAAAAATGGTTTAAAATGAAGTAATGTGGGGTGTCTGGGTGGCTCAGTTGGCTAAGCCTCTGATTTCGGCTCTGATCACGATCTCATGGTTTGTAAGTTCAAGCCTGGTGTCAGGCTCTGTACTGACAGCACAGAGCCTGGAGCCTGCTTCCAGTTCTGTAGCTCCCTCTCTCTGCCCCTACTCTGCTCATGCTCTGTCTCTCTCTCTCTCAAAAATAAATAAACATTAAAAAATAATAATAAAATGAAGTAATGAGTTTCCATGATTCTGTGTTAGTGCCCTCCCAAAGCTTCCCAATAAAATGCCTAAGAAAAGGCACAAAAAAGAAACACCAGAAAACAAAGAGAAACCCATATGCTGTGGTCTAGTGTGAATTTCTAGTAAAGAGAATTTCTATGAACAGAAACACTGATGAATGTGTCCCCAGTGATGAAGTTAGGAAAAGGCTTTGATCGCCCCTTTTCTCTGTCCTCCTAAATCTGACGTGACATTAACCAGAAAAACAGGTGTGGGGCGCCTGGGTGGCCCAGTCAGTTAAGCATCCCTCTTGATCTCCGCTCAGGTCATGATCTCATGCTTTGTGAGCTCCAGCCCTGCCATCAGGCTCTGCACTGACAGCATGGAGTCTGCTTGGGATTCTGTCTCCCTTTCTCTCTGCCTCTCCCCCCCGCCCCCATTCTCTCTCCCTCTCTCTCAAAAATAAATAAATAAATGTTTAAAAAAGGAAAAAGAAAAAGAAAAATAGGCACTTGCTCCTCTTTGCAAGGGGACCGTTTTCTGTGATAGGCAGTGTTGTGTAACTTGTCCCACATCTGTGTCATTATTCTCCTTTTACCTCCTTTGCAAACTAAAACTCCAAGTATGCAACACAACCAGGAGTCGAAAGAGCTGACTGGGTTCACAACTGCAAGTATTCACTGTCTCAATTCAAAGGTTTTATATCGGGTAGGTGGGAGTGTAGGTGCACACACGTTTGTGCTCCTATTTTCTGAACATTCCTCCACTTTATTTCTATGGATCTAACCTGAAAAAGAAAGGTATGGAAAATACACTAGTGTCTACTGTCATGAATATTGCTATAGAACTGATTCTTCAAGCATTTATAATTACCTGGGCTATACTTTTCAGACCCTCTTCGAGGTAATGTTGATGTTAGGACATAGCAAATTTGGGGCAGGGTGAAGGAACCTAACATAATGCCAAAGTGTTGGAATTGCTAATGCATATTTTATAATTCTAGCAGTTTATGAGATCACATTTGGTGCCTAAAATCCCTGGGGTACAATTTGGAGAAGAAAAAATGGAATCTAACCAAGGGCAATGTAGAGTTTTGGAGAAGTAAATAGAGGGTTTGCAATTACAATGTCAAGGATCTTAAAATTCAAACTCAAATTTTATGCCACTACATTTACATATATACATAGTATAATAATTTTTAAAGTTGATTATTTTTGTATAGTAAAAGGGAAGATGGAAAGAAAAATTTGCCCTAAAACTGTTGTCTAACTTTTTTTTAAGTAACATTTTTTTCTTTCAATTTGAAAAGTAATGTCTGCTTATTATAAAGGACTTTAAAAATAACATTGTATTATTATAGACATTTTAAAAATGCACTGTAATACTATAATACAGCTAATATTATATACCACTTCCAATGTGCCAGACATTATTCTAAACACTTTGTGTACATTAACCATTTTGATTTTCACAACAACAAATCAGGTAGGTATTATTAGTCCTATTTATAGATGGGGAAACTGAGCCATGGAGAAATTAACATGTACTTGTGGTCTTCTTATATGTTTTATAATTTTGTTATCCGTATAAAGATAATATCTTCCTATATCTTATACAGTTTTATTTCCTTTTATTATCTTCTACTTTTGAAGATCACTAGTAGTTCTTTAGCTTTTTAAAAAATATTATTAACTATATTTTTTCTAATTATCAAAATAAGAAATGAAATGGTATCTTTGCATTTTCTTCTATATATGAATGAAGAAATAACAGTTCCTTTTCACAACTCCATTTCTAGTCTTTCGTTATATCATCTGGAGTTTAATTAAAATGTTTTTACACTATATAACCTTTCTTTCTGTCAGGATTAGTTTGACAACTATATTCCATTAGTAACGGAGTTTATAATTCTTTAGATTTATTTCAAAATGTTTTCGATACTTGTTGCCAATTCTTTTACATCTTCCTATTTTTCCCATTAATTTTGATTTGTCTCTTAATCTTCAAGGTTGTTCTTTGCTTGCTTGCTTGCTTGCTTGATTTTTAAGAGGATAAGTGAGTAGAGAGACTTGTAGTTTCTCACAAACATGAGATTGCCTTTTGATTGCCTTCACATCTATTTGAGTGAATATTTAAAACCTGGATTGGAGCATTTCTCTCCTAAAAGTTCTGAAGATGCTACTCCAGTGCGTTCTGGCACTTGTGCTGCCAAAGAAAAGCCTGAGGCCAGCTGGTTCCTTTGTGCGCAACTTGTTTGTAGGTGTGCCCGTAAGGTTTTGGTTTTTAAATTTTTTTTTTTCAACGTTTTTTATTTATTTTTGGGACAGAGAGAGACAGAGCATGAACGGGGGAGGGGCAGAGAGAGAGGGAGACACAGAATCGGAAACAGGCTCCAGGCTCTGAGCCATCAGCCCAGAGCCTGACGCGGGGCTCGAACTCACGGACCGCGAGATCGTGACCTGGCTGAAGTCGGACGCTTAACCGACTGCGCCACCCAGGCGCCCCAGGTTTTGGTTTTTAATCTATACAATTCTACACCTTTTTTTTTTTTTCAGAGTATGTCTACACGTGCATCTTTTCTTTTCTTTTTTTCCTCATCATTTTAACAGTTTTTATTTAATGTCGTATGTAAGATTACTTTATTCCTGCACCTTTTTAATTGTTTCTTCCTTATATTTGCCCTTTTCCTTTCCTATTTGGCGAGATTTAGCTTTGCGCTCAAGGATCTTTTTGCAGTCTTTGTCCAGTTTTAGTCTAGTGATGACCACCTTGCTGGGGCGGATGCCCACGTGGACAGTTGTGCCATTTGCCTTCTCTCCCTGTACTTCTTCCATGCAGATGACGTATTTCCTCCTGTAAACCTGGACTACTTTGCCAATTTGCTGACCTTTGTAGTGTCCTCGCACAACCTGTACTTCATCGTCCTTCCGGATGGGCATGGATCGAACATTGTACTTCTGTTGCAGCTCCTTGAAAAGAGGGGAAGACATAATCTTCCTGCGAATGTGGGAAGGTGCACTGAAATGCCTTTTATGGCTCGTGCTCCGGTCAGAGGCCAAAACGGACTGGCCTTCATATTGGCCGCGGCAGCTCCAGCGATGGCCGCAAAAAGGGAAGAGTTCTTCTCCTTCTCCTTCTCCTCCTCCTCCTCCTCCTCCTCCTCCTCCTCCTCCTCCTCCTCCTCCTTTTTTTTTTTTTTTTTTTTTTCCCAAAAGGAGGCAGGAGGCACAGTAGTTGAGGATTCAAGCCTGGCAATCGAGTAGCATAGATTGAACCTCAACTCTACTACTTGAATTGAGACCTTTTTTAAAAAAATGTTTTTTAAATGTTTTTATTTATTTTTGAGAGAGAGAGCAAGCAGGGGAGGAGCAGAGAGAGAGGATCTGAAGTGGGCTCCGTTCCGAGAGCCTCATGTGGGGCTTGAACTCACAAACCATGAGATCATGACCTGAGTCAACGTTGGCCGCTTAACCGATTGAACCATTCAGGCACCCCTTGAATTGAGACCTTCAATGGCCTCAGAGACACACCTGGGTGGCTCAGTCAGTTAAGCGTCTGACTTTGGTTCAGGTCATGATCTCATGGTTCATGAGTTCAAGCCCCGAGTCAGGCTTTGTGCTGACAGCACAGGACCCACTTCAGACCCTCTGTTTCCCTCTCTCTCTCTCTGCCCTACCTCTGCTCCCCACCCCCTCTCTCTCATAAATAAATACACACTTAAATGACCTCAAATTACTCTCTAAGCCTCAGTTTCCTTAACATAAAGTGGAATAACAATAGTACTTTACTGCTTAGGTTTGTTTTTAAGATTCAATGAAAGAATGGATGTAAAATGCATAGCACAGTACCTAGCTCCATGGTAAGTGATAGTTATTGCTGTTATTAGTCTTGCCTGGAGCATGTTCACCCTTCCAATCTTTGTACTAACACAGAAGTCAAAGCAGACACACGGCAATCATAGATCGTACTCCTCCTCAAATTCTCCTAATAATTCAAAGGATAGAGGCAAACACCAGGTATAAATAAAGCACTCCTTTCCTGAAGGAGCCTGAAATCATCAGAAGCTTGAAAAAGTTTGCCAAAATGTCCTTTTTATTTTTACACATTGGGCTTGAGTTTTGGTTTTGGATTAGCTAAATGGAATTTGAACAATGTGTGTAGAACCAATTAATTTTGAACAATGTGTATGGAAATCTTATTCACAAAGGGAGCCATTCTGGTTTTGAAGGACCATTTGATTTATTATTCCATCAACTACACGTGGATAGGAAAATGCCCATGTGACTACCCCCTTATTCTCCAGCTATGCTTCTTAAATCTGGACATTCCAGCTCTATTCAAAATAAGCAACTAGATAGACTATGCATATCCTGATGAAAATATTCTGTAGATAGAGAATACTCAAGAAAAAGTACCCTTGACATGTTTACAGTGACGTCTGATTGAGGTAATTTATTACCCTGGGTAGAGAAGGAGTCAACCCTTTCCTTCCTAACTTTCATACTCCAGTGTTTTTCAAGTCAGAAAAATATTCCTAAAATATGTCTTTGATTACTGCTTCTGTCTCAAGTTTTCTTCTTTGGAAGGAACGTGAATAATTCTTCTGTCCAAGTCTCTTTCTTTGTCTTCCATAAATATCTTTTTTAAAAAATTGTATTTTCTTCATTCCTTTCCCCTCATGCTTTTCATAGTGTAAATGTTATCTCCAAATATAGACTTAAATATGATTATATACTGAAGTTCGTAACTTTTCTCATCTCATTCATCTCCATTTTCATATCATCCTGTTATCTTCCATCTTAGATTGTTCCTATATTTTTTCTATGAGAGTTTTTTATGATAATTTTTTTAATGATAAACAGTCTTATTTTTTTATACCCTGCTAAAAATGGCAAACAGATTTCTAGAGTTTTCTTTTTCTGGATCTAATTAGATTATGTTCTGAGGTTTCTTCTTATACTGAGTATACAATTCCTTCTTCCTTGTTCTACAGCATTTTAAAAATAAGCTTTATGCTTTTTCCCCTACTAACTTACAATTGAGTAAGAGATATTTCTACCAACAAATACAGTAAATGGATAGTCTTTGACCTCATTCTTTGTCCTTTTGAATCTGGTTGTGTTCTATTTTCAGATAGCAAAATCTAGCACTCGTTCATTTAGTCTGGCTTGGCTGGACTGAGATACTATAGCCTGCTACTCCCACTGCCAGGCTCTCTAGTAACTAAACAGATGGTATTGTGAAAATCTATAATTTCCTGTATACCTTTTCCCCAGGGTTTATCTTTCTCCAGCTCCACCTACTGTTCTTTACCTGATGGCATTATCTCATTTTGCTGTCCTAATCCCCTCCCTTTATTCCCCACTTCATGCTGACATGGTTAGTGGGAGTTATAGCTGCTGATAATGTAGAAAAAGTAGAATAAATAGGATAGAACAACATTCTGATATCTATCTATCTATCTATCAATTATCTATCTATCTATCTATCAATTATCTATCTATCTATCTATCTATCTATCTATCTATCATTCCTGGAAGATTTGTATTCTCAGTATTCTAGTTGGTAAACTCCTTAACTTTCTTAATAGGGAAAGAAAAGTGGTTAGAAGCTAAACAAAATCTCTTGCTTTCTGTGAAAATACTTTCATGGGTTCTAAGGCTAGGAAATAAAAGATATGTCATCTTCTGCCTTGCTATCTTTGTGATCACTTGTTTTGGGGAAAGCCAGCTGCCTCGTTGTAAATACACTCATTCAGCCCTGTGAAGAAACCTACATTGAGAAGAACCAAGGCCTCCCACCAGCAACTTGCACCAATTTGATAGCCATGTGAATGAATTATTTTTGAAGCAATTTCTCCAGCTCTAGTCCAGTTTAGTCTAGACTTCTTAAGATGACTGTAGCTTCCGCTGACATCTTAACTATTTATGAAAGACCCCAGATTAGACTCTCCCAGGAAATTCACTCCCAAATTCTTGATCCACAGAAATTGAGAAATAATAAATGTTTATCTTATTTATTTTTTATGTAAAATTTTAAATTGAGATAAAATTCATATTTCATATAATTTTCCATTTGCGCCATTTTAAAGTATACAGTTCAGTGGTTTTAGTATATTCATGATGTTGCACAGCCATTACCACTGCTTAATTCCAGAATACTTCCATCACCCTCAAAATAAATCCTGTACTTCCTAATTCTTCTCTCTTCCCATCCTCTGACAACCAGTGATTTATTTTCTGTTTTCCTGAATTTGCCTTTTCTGGATATTTCATATCAAATAGATCACATAATATGTGACATTTTGTGTCTGGCTTCTTTTATCTAGCATAATATTTTCAAGCTTTATCATATTGTAGCATGTATCAGCACTTCATTCCTTTTTATGGCTGAATAATATTCCATTGTATGGACATACTGTATTTTGTTTATGCATTCATCATCAGATGATCCATTTAATCACTTGAGTTGTTCCCACCTCGTGGCTACTAAGAATAACACGGCTATGGACATTGGTATGCAAGTTTTTGTGTGAACACATATTTTCAATTCTCTCAGGTATATGCCTAGGAGTAGAATTGCTGGATCATTTGGTAATGCTACCTTTAACTTTTTGAGAATAAATACTAACAGGTGTTTTAAACTACTAAAATTTTGGGACAATTTATTATGCAGGAATAGATACCAATTGCCCTTTGTTTAGTACATAGAATAATTGACACAGGTTCTTTTCGTGGCACAGTCCCTTCAAGATTTTGAGAATAGACTGACTCTCAGACACAGTATCCAGTCTTGTTATGATTTTTTTACAGTCCTTTTTGTGTGATTTCATAAGAATTTTTGTTGAAATTTGGGAAAGGCCATGAGTGAGGCTGTGTATTCGTATAAAATGACCACAAATTTAGCAGCTTAAAACTATACACACTTATTATGTCATGGCTCCTGTGCATCAGAGCTTGACTTACCTGGGTCCTCTGCTCAGGGTCTCCCTAGGAAGGTGTCATTTGGGCTGCCTTCTCATCTGGAGGCTCATTTAGGAAAGTATCTGCTTCCAAGCTCAACTGGATTTTTGGCAGAATCCATTCCCTTGTGGTTGTAGGACGAAGGGCTCCAGCGTCTTGTTGGCTATTGCCTGGAGGGTGTGCATGGTTCTTAGCAGCTACCTTTACTCCCTTCTCACGTTGACTTCCCAACGTGGCCATTTATTTCACCAGGGCAGCAGGCAGAGTCTCTAGAATGAGTGTGCTAGCAAGGTGGTCTTTAAAAATGTAACCTAGTGTACACAAAAGTGACATCCCATCATCTTTGCCATATTCTGTTGCTTAGAAGCTGGTCACAGGTCCTGCTCACACTTACTGAGAGAGGATTATTCAAGCGTGTGAACACCAGGAAGTAGGGGTCATGGGGGCCTTCCAGAGTCTGTCTTCCATAGGCTGAAAACCAAATACTCACATGTTAAGCAAGATATGGGGAAAAATCTTGGAGATGATCAAATGCTTTTTCATTTTACCTTAATTTGTTTCTAAAAGACTAAATTTATTTGGTGGTACTTTTATGATCTATTTTACTCTCACCTTTAAAAAAAATCTTTATTTTCTAACATTGCTCTAGCTCAAATTTGGAAAAACGAATTGTGATCTAGATCTAACTTTAGTGGCTTTATTGTTTCTATATAGTCATTGTCCTGAAAAATTTATGAGGCAATGTAGGATAAGGCTTACAAACATGGGCTCTGGCATTAGGGAAACCTGGGTTCAGAAAAGTGCTGCTTATTAGCTGTGTCACTTTGGACAAGTTAGCTAACCTTTTGGGCCTCAATTTCTTCATCTGTAACCTAGGTATAATAATAATATTTATCCCATGGGGTTATGAGTATTCAAGGACAGAACACATGTAAAGTGTTTAACATACCACTTTATATATTGTAAGCACTCTATTAATGCAAACTTATAATAATAATGACAATAATTATTATTATTGACCTAAAGAGGAGAGTTTTGAAAAGGAAGGAGCAATAAACAGTTTGGCATAAAGGACAAGTATGAAAGGACTCAATAGATTTAGCAACTAGAATGTTGTTGGTGGTCATGATAAGAGCTGTACCAATGGATGGGGGTGAGGCTGTAGCTGTACTGCCATGCAGGTGTGCAGGGAATGGGAAGTTAGGAAGAGAAAGCAAAAGGAAAGGGCTCTGGCAGGAGGAGAAACTTTGAAGAAGGAAAAATCCAGCAATAGGTACTATATGCCCTTTGTCTCTACACCAATGGTTAACAGGGTGTCACCTTACAAAGGCAGTATATCCAGCAACTTCTCAAAACAACCTGTGCTGGAGATTCAGTCTTTTCCTTCTTTGGATTAGTGCATCTCTAACCCTTTTGTATAGAAAAAAATTTTTTGATGTTTTTATTTATTTTTGAGACAGAGAGAGACAGAGCATGAGCAGGGGAGGGGCAGAAAGAGAGGGAGACACAGAATCTGAAGCAGGCTCCAGGCTCTGAGCTATCAGCACAGAGCCTGATGCAGGGCTGGAACTCACAAACTGTGAGATCATGACCTGAGCTGAAGTCGGAGGCTTACCCGACTGAGCCACCCAGGCACCCCTAGAAAAAAATATTTTTAATCCAGACTTTTATTTCTGGCTTGTCTGTAGTTTGCTAAATTACAACTTTAAATATTTAAAGGTTTCTAGCATACATAGCAAGGTGATGCAACAAAAAAAAAAAAAAAAAAGGAGAAGGAGGAGGTGAAGAAGGAGGAGGAGGGGGGAGGGGGAAGAAGGGGGTAGAGGAGGAGGAGGAGGAGGAAGAGGACCTGATCTATAAGAGACAGGGGAAATTAGTAAAGAGTTACATATTCCCAGCTGGCATAGAAATGAAATGGTGGAGCTTTTGAGCATGTGGGGGAAATAAAATACAAGCCAAAGGTGGTAGATTTAGAAGTTTTACTGTTGCGTACTAAATTGCACACCAAACCCATTTGGCACATGACCAACTATCAATATAGGCAAAATGCAGAAGCTGATGTTTACATTTTTCCTGAGCTAGTGGGAAGGTTTATCTGTATGGTAATAAGCTGTCCAAGCTGGAACAGGAGGGAAGATGCCTGAGGTTGTAATTTATTATTATTCCATTACCATTGTCCTTCGTGCCAGCAGTCACACTTTACCTAAGATCTTTCCGAATAATTTCAGTTCATCAATCAGAGGGAAGAATAATTCCTCAACATAAAAGCCATGAGCTCAATGCTGTGCCTTTACCCTAAATGGACATTGGAAACAGCACATGATGCAGTATTTGGACATGTATATAGCCAAGGAGATCCTTATTTCTTCCCCTTGAGGGTGCTAATAGAAACTTCAATAAAGTGTTGCCAAGAGGAAGTAGAAAGGACCTAGACTGGAATCACAACGTCCAATAATAAATCCTCACTCCATTACTTACTGTGTGAATTAAGGGCACTTCATGCCCTCTCTAAACCCCATTTTCTCAGCTGTGAAATGGAGTAGTTATGTCATTTGCACGAATTGTTGTACAAATGAGATGAGATGCTGGTGGTCTGGCATGTTGAAGGTTCAATAAATTCCTCCTGGATTTGGATTCCTAGCCCATCTCTACTTTCTATTCGATAAATATTTTGCATTCTTCCTGTGAATGTGACCTGTGTAATAACCTCTCAGTTCCATCCCCAAAGTGGAGAGTAGTGAGTTACCTGTTCACAGTTACTGCCATAGTTGTATGGCAGAACGTGAATGGGGAAGTGTGGTGTGGTGAGGTGACGTGACTTCACTGCCCTAGAAATTAGGACCCATAGTTGTGTCTTGAACTCACTGAATGACCTTGAAAATGACATAGAGTCTCTGAGCCTACTTCGTGATTTGTAAATTATGCCCGTGGGGCAGGGGGTAGTGTGGAATAAAACATCTGAGTTTTTTTCTGTCTTGAATATTCCTGATCTAGATCAGAAAGTTCTTTCCATACTGGGGCTATTGAGTCATACTTTTTACTCATGGTAATTCATTAAGAAGCATTATCATCAGTCATTATTATTACCAGGAACTCTAAATGATTCCCATGGAAGAATTTAGCAGATAATGAAATCACTTGCAATAAATAAGTTTGCTAACTAAAATGTGGTGCAGTCCTATGAAGAAGATAATTTGTTTATTATAATTATAATGTATTAAAAGAAAGTTATTATAATTCAGTTCCAGAATTGTATGTACATGAATATTTGTTGATTTAACAAATAAATGGATTCTTTCATTGTATACAAGCCACCTATACAACAGGGTCAAACAGGAGCATGAACTATTTGGACGTCAGGGAAAACATGGAAGGGGCTGTGTTCTGATCACTTGCCATTCTGTGATGTTGTTTGGTACTTCTGTCCTAAAATATACCTTTGCCTTCAAGGATCCTGCAGGCTAATTTCAGCAGCTGGGAACCTGCCCAGGCTGTCACTGGCTTTAAGGAACGCTGCCGCAGGCGGTCACCAGGAGGCATCGGTCTCCAAACCTAGGGGGAGCGTGCAGTGGCATGACCCCAGCCCCAGAAGGGAGCTTAATGGAAACTGAGAAGTCATAGTTACAGATTCAAATATTTTTGTCAGAATAAATGTGGGACCTGTTTAAAAGTTGTATATACACAGAAAAGAGTTACCTTGACCACACAGGGATCAATGCTGATACTATTCAGGACCAACTATTGACACAGATTAGCAGGCACATTACATATAAGGGGTCGTTATGTTCCGAGGTGCTCAAAGCATCAGCCCAACCAAGGAGTCCTCCTATATGGCCATTAACTTCACAGGTTTTGCAGTCAGCCAGACCCAGATTCAATTCCTACTGCTACTTATTAGTTGTGCAACTTTGGGCAGGTTTTCTCTTCTATAAAATGAAGATAAAAACAGTTTTTACTACACCTATGGTGAATGTGTGAATTAAATGAGATAAGGCATATTATATGCTTTGTAAAGTGCTTTCCATGCTGTAAGCCCTGAAATATTATACCTATTTATTATAAATATGTTATTGTTATTGATAATGAAAATCAAGGCCCAGCAAAAGTTGCCCTAGGTCAGACAACTAACAACTGGCAGGGCCACTGTGGGCACCCAGGTCTATCTGCCTGTGGTTATAACCACACTGCTGCAAAAGAGAAAGGAGTATGCTTACTCTAAGGGCACCAACAGCAAAGACAGAACTTGCTGACTAATGCTGTGTGGACAGTCGATTCTGGGCAGGATCTTGTCACTCCTGGACAGAAGGAAGTGGGAGTCAATCAGAGCTACAACAACTGTTCCACATTTGTTCCCACAGGCTACTGGAAAGACCTAAGCCTGGGCCTCAGGGGCACCCCTGGAACCAGGCAAACCTAAGCTGACCTACTTGTGAACTGGAGTTAAAATTTAACAAAATGAATAGCAAGCAGTGCAACAAGTATAACTTTTTTTATATAACTTCTCTTTTGTCTTCCTCTATGCTCCTGTCATACCCCATGTCCACACAGTGTACCCTGAGAGGCAATCTCCTTCCAAATCCCAAATTGGGAGTGGGGCACAAATCTCTCTGGTTTTCCTTTTCCCAAACTTTCTGGAGTTTTCTTTTGCATAGCCTTTAAGTTGCCACTCAGAAACAAAGGTCAGAAGGGAAAGCCAGGGCCCCGAGCACTTCACCTCTTGCCTTTCTTTTCTTCTTTTGGTAAAATACTTTTTATTTTCTATTCCTGTCTTACAGGAACTTCCCTTGGGTCACCTCTGCATCCACTCTGCCAATAGCTTAGAGGAAAGCTTTATTTTCAGACATGGAAACATTGCTTCTTATATGTAAAAAAGGATATTTTAGAATTTATAAAAAATATTTCTCTCTCTGCAATGTCTGGTTTTCAAGACTGTCTTGCTATGGAATTAGAAAAAAAGACATTTGAAGATATAGTACAAAGCTGTAGTAATCAAAGCAGTATGATGCTGCACAAAAACAGATATATAGATAAATGGAACAGAATAGAGAGCCCAGAAATAAACCTACACTTATATGTTCAATTAATCTATGACAAAAGAGGCAAGAGTATACAATGGGGAAAAGACAGTCTCCTCAACAAATGGTGCTGGGAAATCTGGACAGCTACGTGCAAAAGAATGAAAGTGGGTCACCCTTAAAAAAAAAAAGAAAGTGGATCACCCTTTTATGCTATAAACAAAAAACCCCTCAAAATGTATTAAAGACCTAAATGTGAGACCTAAAACCATAAAACTCCTAGAAGAAAACATTAGCAGTAATTTCTTTGACATCAGCCATAGCAATATTTTCTAGATATGTCTTCTCAGGCAAAGGAAACAAAAGCAAAATTAAACTATTGGAACTATACCAAATAAAAAGCTTTTTCACAGTGAAGGAAACCATCAACAAAACAGAAGACAATGTACTGAATGGGAGAAGATACTTGCAAAGTATATATCCTATAAGAGGTTACTATCCAAAATATATAAAGAACTTCTACAACTCAACACCAAACAAAAAAATCCAACTAAAAAATGGACAGGGGGGACGCCTGGATGGCTCAGTCAGTTGAACACTTGAGTTACTCTCAGGTCATGATCCCAGGGTCATAGGTTTAAGTTCTGTGTCAGGCTCTGCACTGGGTTCCATGTTGAGCATCAAAACCTGTGTGAGATTCCCTCTCTGTCTCTGTCTCTGTCTCTGTCTCTGTCTCTCTCTCCCCCACCAGATAAAAAATTAAAAAAAAATTGGACTGAAGACTTGAGTAGGTATTTTCCCAAAGAAGACATACAGATGGCCAACAAACACATGAAAAGATGCTCAACACCACTAATCATCAGGGAAATGCAAATGAAAACCACAATGAGATATCACCTCACACCTGACAGAATGGCTAAAATCACAAACACAAGGAATAACAAGTGTTGGCAAGGATGTAGAGAAAAAGGAATCCTTGTACACTGTTGGTGGGAATGCAAACCGGTGCAGCCACTATGGAAAACGGTATGGAAATTCCTCGAAAAATTAAAAATAGAACTACCATATGATTGAGTAATTCCACTACTGGCTTTTTACCCAAAGAAAACAAAAGCCCTAATTTGAAAAGATACATGCACCCCTATGTTTATGACAGCATTATTTACAATAGCCAAGATATGAAAGCAACCAAGTGTCCATCCACAGATGAATTGATAAAGAAGAAATTATATATAATGGAAGATTACTTAGCCATAAAAAAGAATGAAATCTTGCCACTTGCAACAACGTGGATGAAACTAGAGGGTGTAACGCTAAGTGAAATAAGTCAGTCAAAGAAAGACAAATACCATATAATTTCATTCATATGTGGAATTTAAGAAACACAGCAGATGAACATAGGGGAAGGTAAGGAAAAATAAGATAAAAACAGAGAGGGAGACAAACCATAAGAGTCTTTTAAATACAGGGAACAAACTGAGAGTTTCTGGAGGGGAGGTGGGGGGAGATGGGCTAAATGGGTGATGGGCATTAAGGAGGGCACTTGTTGGGATGAGCACTGGGGGGTGTTATGTGTATGTGATGAATCACTAGGTCCTACTCCTGAAACAATACTACATTGTATGTTAACTAACTTGAATTAAAATAAAATAAAATAAAAACCAGACCCTTAAATACAGAGAACAAACTGGTGGTTGCCAGAGGGGAGGTGAGTTGGGCAAGTGGGTGAAATAGACAAAAGGAGTTAAGAGTACACTTATCTAGGGGCACATGGGTGGCTCAGTCTATTAAACATCTGACTTTGGCTCAGTCATGATCTCACATTTGTGAGTTCAAGTTGTGGGTTTGAGCCGTGTCAGCCTCTACGTGACAGCTCAGAACCTGGAGCCCACTTCAGATTCTGTGTCTCTTTTTCTCTGCCCATCCCCCACTTGTGCTCGCTTGCTCTCTCGCTCTCTCTCTCTCTCTCAAAAAAAAAAAAATGAACACTAAAAATGAAAGAGAACACTTACCTTGATGAGCAGTGAGAATGGTATAAAATGTTTGAATCATTATATTATATACCTGAAACTAATATTGTTGCAGACTGTGAGTCTGGAGTTCTCTCTTGTCCGGGAAAAGAGCAGACATAGGATTGAATATGAGAGGGGCTAATGTCCAGGAGGAGACAAGAACCCTGAACAGAGATTTTTGTCTCTGTATTTACTGTGCTCTCAAGATCTTACACATATGGTGAATGTGAAGAAAACAATCAGATAGCAATCGTTAACTTTTGTGTGTAAGAAGCAAAGGGTCTGGGAGGCAAGTGGAGATTGTGATCAAAGTACAATAGTATATTGGTGTCTGATGGAAAGTAATTTCCTGCAGGTGATATAACAAGTTACTCATGGTTCCATTACAATATCTCGTTAGCTAGCCTTGGGCACTTTTACCCCAAGGGGGGGGGGGCAGCTTTCCACCCTAAGCTTTTTTCTAACCCATTTATGTAAGTATAAGGAATTCTTGAACCTCTTTCCCCACATAATATAACACTTTATAATTAATTATACTTAATAAAAAAATAAAATGTTACTTTACAAAACTTTTTCTGATTAAAAAAAAGACATTTGTTTGAGTTGGTGCTGACCTTCTCCTTCCCTAGTACAGCATGATTCTTGGCTTATCTTTAAGGCAGATGACATGCATGGGAAAGAAATAACTCCTGGGTTAATAAAAAATTATGGAAATAAATGAAGATATTTAAAAAATATTATCTCCATGATACTAGTGAAGACCCACAGTTATGCCATTAGGATAGATCTTTCATTCATTCATTCATAATTATTTATAGAAAGCCAACATGGGCCAGGCACTGAGGATAGCAATACACTAAACTTTCCCACTTTTCACAGCCCAGAGAATAACACTGATATCATCTACACATATAATTGTCTGATTTTCATAGAGCCTTGGAGGAGTCTCATGGAAAATTAGTTAGTGTTTTTCTGGACTGTCTGTGATGAAAATAAAGATATTTGCTCTTTGAGAGAACATTTCATCAAGCCTTCTGTTCAGGGGTAGTTTATCCCAACCATGTCTGCATCTTGTATTCATTATTTATTGTTGTTTAACAATTTACCACAACATTTAGCAGATTAAGACAGCAAGCATTTATTATCGCACAATCTCTGTTGGTCAGGAATTTGGGAGCAGCTTAGCTGGTACGTTAGCCCAGGGTTTCTCATAAAGTTGCAGTCAAGCTGTCAGCTGGAGCTGCAGTCACCTCAAGACTTGACTGGGGCTGAAAACCTGCTTCCGAATTCACTAACATGATTATTATCAGACCTTAGTATATCTGCTTCTACGCTTATTCATGTGATCCTCTCCACCAGTCTACCTTACAACATGGCAGATGGCTCCCCCAGGGAGGGAGTGGCCAAGATGGAAGACGCAGTCTTTTTATAACCTTGTATCAGTATTGACATCCTATCACTTCTGCTGTAGTCTTTGTGTTAGGAGCAAGTCAATAAATTCAGTCCACACTCTAGGGCTTGAGATTACCCCAGCGTGTGAATATCAGAAGTGGAGATTATTGGGTATCATCCTAGAGACTGTCTGGTACAACCTTCTTCATATGTCTCTTGGGTTACAGGTCAGAGGATAGAGTTTGATTATTTTTCCCAATTCTTTGGCATAAATGGTCACAGGCATTTGATGAAGTGTTTCACACACTGTGCCTTTTTCTCAAATGAATTTAGGCAAAATGGCCATCATGGTGATGGCTTTCAGGTTTGCAGTGACTTGGAGGGCATTTCCTGCTAAGGCAGTTTCTTGTCATCATTTGCCCTCTGTTTGCTGTTGAGAGAGCATCTTAGGATATGACCATGGAATTTCAAATGAATGGCTAATGGGATGAATGAGAGATACAAGAGATTTTCCCTGTGATGACTCATGTCTTGGCATTTCAGGATTTGTTTTAACTGCAAAAGCACTTGAACTCATTGGATCACAGAATTAAGTGTCAAGATATTTGGATTTGAACTTGGGCCCTGCCTCTAACTAGCTTTTCACATGGGACAAGTTACTTTACCTCTCAAAGATTTCATTTGTTTAGAAAAGAAAAGTTTAAACTGAGTGGTATCTAAGGGCTCTTCCAGCTCTAATGGGCTGTGCTTTATTCACAGATGTTTTTCTTCTTCAGGAGCTTTGTGTGGAGCTAGGTAAATGGTCTTGCTGCAATATTATTCTGTTGCATAAATTGTTGGGATTGCATAGATTGCTATTATTTGGCAATTCTCTAGTTTCACTTTTTGGAAACTGCTAAGACACAGTCCCAAAAATTTTGTACAGGAAAACAGCCAACATTTATTGACATACTACTACATGCCAGTCACTATGTTAAGTACTTTATAGGCTTTCTTATTTGGGCCAATAATCCTATGAGGTAGATATCTTTTTATCCATAGTTTATAGAAGGAACTGAGAATTAAGAGAGTGATTTGTCAAGATCACAAGCTACTAAATGAGCAGGGCCAAAGTTCTAATGGTAGGTCTGTCTGGCTCAAAACCAGGCTGTTGGCTTCTAGGTTATCTATTTTATGCACCAGTTCATTGGGTGGGACCTATCAGTCAAGGACCCAAGACCCTGAACAATGAAGCTTTTCAAAGTATTCCTGGCAGTGTGATATTTTAGGAATGCAAAACAATCCTTGGGAATTAACAATTATTATTTTTTAATAACTTTTTAGTGTTTATTTATTTTTTTGAGAGAGAGAGAGAGAGAGAGAGAGAGAGAGAGAGAGAGACCGAGGAAGGGGTGGAGAGAGACAGAAACACAGAATCCAAAGCAGACTCCAGGCTCTGAGCTGTCAGCACAGAGCCCAATGCAGGGCTCAAACCCACGAACTGTAAGTCAGATGCTTAACTGACTGAGCCACCCAGGCACCCCAGGAAGGAGCAATTATTATTTCCAGAATAAGCCAACGATGTAAAGCTGTGACTTAAAAGGAAGCAAGTCCTATGAGCAGGTATCATTTTCTGACATGACCTCTAAATATGTGGTGTTGGACAGAGATGTCCAGGAAACTTTGTGTTGCTTCCCACCCACACCCTCCCCTGTGATTTTTTAATCCTTTGTCAATGTACACGTATTTGAAAACCTCTCCTGTGTTTTTGGTTAGTAAGAGAGTTGCAAAATGGAAATGCTTCTCTTGGCCCTTCCGCCCTACTAAAGGGATGTTTCTTGTTGCCAGAGGTCTTTCAGAGCGGCAGGACTTTGAGGCTGTTTGGGGGTTTTGTTTTCTTTGTTTGTTTTCTCCTTTAGGCTTTTAGTCACACAACTACAGCTTAGAATTGAATTTGAGTCACAGCACACTGAAGAATAGTGTGCAAGAACTCCACTGGGAGCCCCCTGGCAAAGGATGTGTCTAGTCCCTGGTTCTTCTCAGTTCAGCCTGATGCTGCTACACAAACCAGTTCCTGCCATGGGCTGATGAGAAGACATCAATCACTTTTCAGTGGCTCTTGTTCCTAAGTGGCTGTTTTGGAAGGGAGCCCTTTGGAGTTGGAAGAAATACTATTTTATGTAGCCATTTTTTTAGCTGTTGCTATAAGGAAAATTTCCACCAACGTGAAGAAACCATTCCAAAGGTTTTACTACATGGGAATGGCTGTCCTTGAATAATCAAAACTGTAAAGTAACAAGGCATAATCACTACCATTTGTGGAGAATTTTGTGGGAGCTTTGCATATTATCTAAGTAAATTCTTTCATGAAGTTTGAGTGATAGATATTATTATTTCCATCATATAGATGATATATAGAGTTTAAGAGACTCATCCAAAGTTGCAATTCCTGTAACCACGAGAGCCAACCTAGAACCTAGGTCTTTCAGATTCCAAACCCACTGTTTTAGGCAACTATGCAAAGTACCTGCAAATAAGTTAGAACCTTTTTTGATGTGAACCCCAGAAACCTGAACCCCTGTTCATCCACTTAGGATGGGATCGGCACTTAAATTTTTCATTTCCTGAATTTGTAGCATCGACCAAATTTTAGCTTGAATAGTTAAATTATTTAAAAAGAACAAACATTTGCAAAACACTTTAAAAGTACTCATTTACAAAATTGATAGAATATGGAATCATAAAACTCCCAGGTTAGAAGGGATCTCAGAAGTAATAGAGCCTTCTCTCCTCATCCTCATCCTTCTCGTTCCCACTCGCTCATTTAAACGGTCTTTTTTCTTGGCAGAGCACTCTTAGTTTATAAGGTTCTGTGCCTTTAAGACATTTCACAGCTTGGGCACCTTCCTCATTCAGTTTCTACTTCCCTCAAAATCAGACCAAAATGGTGTAGGCTAATTACTAGTGAGTCTCAGCACATCCTCCTGGGGAGCAAAGTTTATGCAACAGCAAGAATGCCTTAAATCCTTCTATATTTACTTTCCTCTGGAGAGCTTGTACTACTTCCTTATTTGTGTATTCTTCCAACTTCTTTGACTAGAGCTGCACTATCCCATGAGGTCACCATTAATTACATCAGGCTACTGAGCACTTGAAATGTGGCTAGTGAGCATTGAAAGGAGATGTATGTGTAAAATATACACTAGATTCTGAAGACTTGGTACCAAAAAAAAAAAAAAGAAGAAGAATTTATGTCATTAATAATTATTTTATATTGGTTAAATGTTAAAATAATATTTTGGATACATTGGGTTAAATATGTTCTTAATATTAATTTCACCTGTTTCTTTTAGTTTTTAAAATATTTTTTAAAATGACATAAGTCACTCACATTTTATTCCTATTAGACAGTGTTAGACAAGAGCATAGATTAAATAGCAAAGGAGGTGTAACTAGAGGTGTTGATTGGGTTCCAGTCTTGGAAGGTCTTTAAAGAACTTTTATGAATCACTCTAAGTGTGCCAAGTATTGCCCACAGCTTACAGAAATACAGTGTCTTAACTCACGATTCATGACTTCTATATTACATGGTAAATATAACTTAACATGTTAATATCCACAATTGTTTGAACCAGTCACCTTTTCTAGTTCTTTGCTTGTGTTTTATGAAGTAGTTAGTTAGTAGTTAGAAAAAGCTACCAAGAATGGAGGTGAGGGAGGAAGAGGGCACAGTTCTGCAAGGGAATTAGGAGACAATTGTAACTTTCATCTAAAAGTGATGAAAAGAATGGGACACCTGAGTGGCTCAGTTGGTTAAGCATCTGACTTCGGCTCAGGTCATGATCTCACGGTTTGTGAGTTTGAGCCCAACATCAGGTTCTGCGTTGACAGCTCAGAGCCTGGAGCCTGCTCTGGATTCTGTGTCTCCCTCTCTCTCTCTGCCCCTCCTCTATTTGTGCTCTCTCTCTCCCTCAGAAATAATAAATGAATAAACTTAAAAAAATAATAAAAGTGATGAAAAGGAAGGCACCAAGCCATTAACCCAGGGTGTGCTCTCTGGCAGGCCTTTGGCAAGCCGCATAACACCTACTTAAGTGGGTCACAGCCTGATTGTTAATTTCCATTCATGGGGTTTGTTTCCTTTTCTGGTGTCTCAGTTAGCTCCAAGGTGATACTTTAAATAGTTGTGAAGGCATCTGTAGAGGTAGTCAAAGTTTCCAAAGGGGTCATCATTAACTTCCTTTGTCAGTATTTCTCCACTTTCTGATGAGTCTTCAGCAGAATCTGAGCTATTCTCTTGGAATCCAACCAGCAAGCTGTTATCAAAATTCTCCAGCCACTCCTGGATACCAATGCCAATGAACTGGAAAGAATTGTGTAGGAGGAAATGCCAGCCTTGCTGAGTCAGGCAACTTCTTCAACCCAAAGTTGACTGGTAATTATCGTGACTGTGTTCCTGGGACCACAGGAAGTATAGTCAGCCCTGATCCGGCTCCATCGGATTTGCTCAGTATGGGGAAAAGCACTGTCCAGGGTAGTGAAATGTTCCAACTCCATGCAGAGAAGAACCAGTAGAGTCGAGCCAGCAGTCAGGCTGTATGCAGGCAGCAGATGTGGTTATGAGCTCTCTTAATTCTGGAGTTCCTTTGGTATGATCAGATTGTGTGAGAAGAGAGAGAATAAAAGTTGAGGGTGACAAAGCCTGGGTCACTCTCAAACTCATGTTTTCAGTTCAGATGTAGTCTGCATAAGGGTGAGCAGTCCAGTTGGAATAGTCCCCAAAGTGACTCTACTTTGGAAGTTTAGTTGAAATGGGGCTTTGGAGTTAAACAAATTGGAGTTGAGCAATGATTCTGCAAGTTAACAGTTGCATGATCTTGGCCAAATCACGTCACCGCGCTAAGTTTCAATTTTCTCATCTGTAAAGTGGGCATATACTATCTCCCTTCCAGGGTTGTCGTCAAGCTTACTTGAGATGTATATATAAAAACACCTGGCATCCAGCACAAGGAATGCAATGAATCATCCTGACCTCTCCTCTTTAGTGTGTTTTATTGTTAAAGCCTTAATATAAATAGATATCTCCCTTGTGAACTCGAATTCCAACCTTTGGCAATGATCATACTTACTCTAGTTTTTTTGTTTTGTTTTATTTTAAGCTACTTGACTTTGGAGATTGTCCAATTCGAATGATGATGATGATGGTGAAACAGTAATTTTTTATTCAGCACCTGCCAAAGGCTTGGCCTTATGTTAAGTGCTTTTCATATATAATCTTATAAAATCATCATAATAACTCTGTGAGGCAGGTACTATTATCCCCATTTATAGGTGAAGAATGAGGTTAAGAAAGATTAAGTGGCTTTCTCAAGGTTATGAAACTAGGTAGAAGACCTGGGATTTAAACCTAAGTGAGATAGACTCCAATGCTATCATTCTTTTTTTTTTTTTTTTAAGTATTTATTTATTTATTTATTTGAGAAGGAGAGAGAGACAGAGAGAGAGAGAATCCCAAACAGGCTCCACTTGGTCAGCATGGAGCCCGACTCAGGGTTTGCACTCATGAACTGTGAGATGATGACCTTAGCCGAAATCAAGGTCAGATGCTTAGCTGAGTGAGCCACCCAAACCCCCCACCATTTCCAATTTTAAATATCTTAAGTAGTTTAAGCATATCTAATATTTTATTGAAAAAAATTTTAATTAAAAGACAATTAGGAAATATTTTAGTGAAAGAAAATTTAATGTTTGGGAATTTATAGACATGAAAGCTTGTTTGTGTTATTTTAAGATTCTAAATGTTACTTTTGTTTTGTATAAGAGCTCAAAAATTATGTAATGTCCACCTGCTCCCATATCACAAAATATGAGGGTATTAGATAAATAAGAGAAATTTGAGAATATGAAAAATAAAAGACAATCCAGAGATTGGAGTAGACAAAGCTATTTCTGAGGCCAAAGAAATAATACTTCAGATAAATAAAGAGACAAACCACTGAGCATTTTTCATGGCAAGGTTGGGGAGGGCTTCTATCTATTGAGATGACATCATGCAAGGCTGTTATTTGCTGCTGCCCAGAGGGTCCTATTAGAATTATTTTTCTTGGGTTTTGCTCAAAAGAACGAATGTCATTCTAATGCCAATATTGTCAAATGCCATTGATTGTTTGGATTCACTTTTCTAAAACTTGCTCTTTCCTTCGTAAGTAAAGGTATGTCTTTCTAGAATATTAAAGTCCTAATTTAAGTAATGATGAGATTATTCAGAATAAGTAAAGCCTCTTTGAGCAATTGGCTTATCAATGTAATTCACATTAACTGTCTCAGAGGAAAATTAGTAAATCTCATGTTGGTACAATAAGCATCATCTCCTTTATTAAACTTGGTAAAGGCTATTTTTAAATAAAAAGAAGAGTCATTTTTTCCCTTTATCAATCTCATTTACTGAAACAGCCCCTGTCAAAGCCATCAGTGACCTGGACATTGCTTAATCTATGGCTTTACTTGAACCTCTCAGAACTGTTGTTCATGCTTCCTTCTTGGAACCCTTCCCTCATTTGGCTTGAGACATCAGTTTCTCTTGGTTCTCCTTCTATTCTGGCTGGTCAGGCCCTCTTTATCTACTGACTGCTAAGTGTTAAGACCCTTCAGAGTTTAGCCTAAAGCCTTTTTAATTGTCTTTATTAACTTCATAGGTAATGCCATCCCCAGTCTCTTAGCTTTGAAAGCATCTACATACCCATAATTCAGAAATTTAAATTTCTAGCCCAGACCTCTTTCCTAAATTACAAGCTCATAGCCAACCATCTCCTCAAACTTGAATTCATTTGAATATCTATTAGGGATCTCAACAACATCCTTGATTGCTCCACTGACAAACCTCTCCTTGTATAGCTTTGCACATCTCAGAAAATGCTATCTCTGTCCAGTTGCCCAGGCAAAAAAATTACTTCCAGTCTTCCTCTATACCCCACATCCATCAGTACATCCTATTGGTTTTACCAATACACTGTATATAAAACACTGTATATAAAAAATCTGAACTTTTCACCAACTTCACTGCTATTTTCTTGGTCCGAGTGTGTATCATGCTTCGCCCCCTCACCTGAATTATTTCAGCAACTTCCCAACTGGATTCTTTCTTCCTCCCCCCCTTCCCCACCACATCTGTTTTCACATAGAGACCAGAGCCTTTAATGGCTCCTCATTCAGAGTAAGATCTGAAGACAAGATGACCTACAAGGCTCTCCATGACTTTACCCTCAGCTCCCTCTCTCACTCCATGTTTTTAATCTCTTGCTCCCTGTTCCCCTTGTACACACTGTGTTCCAGCTTACCCACAATTTCCCAGAACAACTACCTCTCACTTTTCAGAGTTATTTGCCCAAATATTATCATCTTAGAAAGATCTTATTCGACAACTCTTTCCCTCATCCCTGGCATTCCTATATCCTTTATTCTGCCTTATTTTTCCTCTATAACACTTTTCACCACCTGACACGTATCTGTTCACTTATTTATTTGTTTATTTTTGGTCTCCCAATTATTTGAGATTCAAGGACTGGCCGACTATATAATTCCAACTGTACCTCCCATTGAAGGAAATTAAAAAAGCTGAAACACACACACACACACTTTCATGCAAGAATTGGAGACCAAATAAGATAGTAAGAAATTAGAACAAGGAAATGATTAGAGTTCAAAAAGGTGAACCAAAGGAGGACTTACTGGTAGTCAAAAGGAAACTGAAAGGGAGAGCTACACTGAGAACTTGAGAAATGACCCACACTGTATTTTGGAACCCTAGGGCTGACATTTGGCAAACCACTGGAAGCAGCTGAGACATAGAACAAAGGTTTTGAGAACTCAGTTGCATGAAGGTTTGAGGATTGGTATTCTACCGCCTCAAAGGCAGAGAGGCCCTACTGTAATATCTGTTCCTCTTGAGACACTCAAAGGCCACAACCTGGAAGCATGGGGTTTTTCCAGCCTGCAAAAAAACCCTCAAAGCTTTGTCCCAGACTGCTAAAGTACTGGGTATTTTGCAGAGAAAAAAGGATAGTTTGTTGGGTCTCAAACTATCACTAAATATAATTTTCATTTGTCCAGCCAACAATCAAATATTATAAGGCAGACGAAGATTCAAGAGAAATGGAAAATACTATAATTCCAGACCACCTCTCCATTTAGCATATGAAAACATACTCAACATCATCAGTTGTCAGGGACATGCACATTAAAACCAATACAACATATCACTACCCATCAAATAAAAAATTAAAAAAGCAACTTATAACACACAGAGTGCTAGTGAGAAGACAGACCAATTGGAACTCACATGCATCACTGGTAGGGATACAAAATGTATACCCACTTTAAGAAAACAGTTTGGCAGTTATTAAAAAGTTAAACATATACTTACCAGATGACCTGGCAATTCCACTTCTAGATATTTATTTACTCAAGAGAAAATAAGATGTATATCCACACAAAAACCTGTTCATAAATGTTTAAGTGGCTTTATTCATAATTGGAAAAAATCATAAACATTTATCAATTGGCAAATGAATGAACAAATTGCTATGAACACACAATGGATTACTAGTCAGGAGTATTTACAAGGAGAATCACTTTTTAAAAAAATGATGTTTTTTGAAACATAGTTTAAAAACTATGTTTTTGACCCTTTCAGAACTGGTGTGACATTTCAGTCACCTCTGTGGTTGGCTGATGAAACACGGGAGCTCTTAAGAGGGAGAGGATGATAAACTTTTAACTCGGGGCAGAGCGGGCAGCCCTATCACTTACATTTCTCCCTTCCCTGTGGCCCTCTCAGTACCTCATCTGACTTCATGCTTTTTCCAGATGTTCCTGCTGTCACCTGTGGTTGGGCTCAGGGCCCCCTCCCCCCCCATGGGTGGGGGCCGCCCCCCCCCCCTCCGCCACCCATGATACAGCCAGACAGCCAAGGATGTTTTCACAGGAAGGGCATTTGCTGTGGACTTAGCTGCTTCACTAATTTGGCCAGTGTTTCACATTACCCACAGAAGGAAAGAGAAATAGACTTGTAGCTTGAGGGTAGGACCTTGTTCTACGGTTCTTGTAGCAACCCAGCATTGCCAAGTGCAGAACCTTATACATGGTGGGTGCGCAATACACATTTGCTTTGTGTACAGATTTGGTTTCTTTTTAAGATACTAACGTTAGTTCCTAGTATCCGCAAGTGTACTGAATGCTATACTAGAATTGCTGTGGCAGGAGCCATACTTAATTCATTGGAAGAGAAACAATAACCTTGATGTCCTCAGTTTTTGAATATTAGCTATGTGATATATTTTTATTCATTCATGTACTCAACAAATATTTATTGAATGCCTACTATGTTCTAGATTCTATGCCAAATTATTTAGATTAATGGGATGTGTATCCAAGAACAAAAATTAATTGTTAATTACAAATTTCAAAGATCTTGGTCTTTGCATACTTTGCTTCCTAGAGAATTTATTTTTTGCTTTCATTGTTTTCCCCTGTAAGGAAGCAGATGTTTTTATGTACAGATGCCCTAGAAGAGTGATGAGCAACTATGTTTTCTGTTCCAGTATACTTGGAGGATTTGGTTCATTTCCATGAGTAATAGTAGCTCTCCTGGGGAGAGCTTACTACATAAAGGAAGGATTGTTGGGGATGGGAGTGAAGTATCAGAATTCAGGAGAGTTGGGGGCACATGTGCGGCTCCAAATCATCTATCCACCCTCCTTTTGCCACATTATGACCAACAGCTGTTTTAGTATCTGTTTTGTCCAGAGGAAAGATGTTTCCCATTTACTTCCTTTTTCTTAACAAGAAAGATTCTATTGTTTGACTTTCATGTTCTTGCTGCTTCAAGTTTTCATTGAACAGTAACTGTATTCAGGATGTTAAAGATACATAGTTAAGTTTTCTCTATTGGTCTGTTGTTGCTACCTGTAGTTTGTTTCTATCCTCCCTCTCTCCCTCTCCCTCTCCCTCCCAGAATACAAGCCCTTCTTTCTTCCTATGTTTTGATGATTTTGATTTTATTTTGTTTTGTTTAGCCTTGAGTATTGACATTGATTTTTATAAATTATTGGTGGGAATAAGCAGGAATGAAACGTTGTTTCATTTGTTTGGAGACTTGCATACGGACAATCAAATCATGTTCAGTTTTACTTGATGCTAAGGGGTGACTGAATCATTTGGGATGTTTTGTATTCAGTAAGTATTTCACTTGAAAAATAGTTTCAGTGTTTTTTAATGTTCATTTATTTGTGTGAGAGAGAGAGAGGGAGAGAGAGAGGGAGACAGAGGATGTGAAGCAGGCTTGTGCTGAGAGCAGAGAGTTTGATGTGGGTCTCGAAGTCATGAACTGTGAGATCATAATCTGAGCTGAAGTTGGATGCTTAGCCGACTGAGCCATCCAGGCACCCCCAAAAAATAGTTTCAGTTTTAGTTTCAGTTTCAGTTTAAAATTCATGAGTTTTTATTGCTATTGCTGTTATTAAAAACATGTTTCTTTTTCTAAAAATTTTTAAAAAATGTATTTATTTTGAGAGAGTGAGGGCAGCGGAAGGGCAGAGAGAGAGAGAGAGAGAGAGAGAGAGAATCCCAAGCAGGCTCTGTCCACACTATCAGCATAGAGCCCGACATGGGGCTAGAACCCACAGACTGTGAAACCATGACCTGAGCTGAAACCAAGAGTCAGATGCATGACTGACACACCCAGACACACCTTAAAACATGTTTCTTATGTATGACTAAGCATAAAAAAGTTGTCACATGTAAATTTAAAATACAAATTGCTTGTATTATACATTCATCAGTTAGCCATCCCAAAATATTCGAAAAATAATCTGAAAGTGCTCCAATTTACATATCATAAAGCCAATGTAGTTTTTCATACGTCTTTGCCCTGAGTCGAATAGGATAATTTTAAATCATTTATTTCCATATACAGAAATAAAACCTGACTTAAAAACTATATTCAACCTACACGTGAATATTTATAAACCATGATTTGGAGAGATTAAATTCTATTTATGGATTAATAACTCCACTCTAATGGACAATATTTATATTTTAAATAGAATTTTTCAATAAAGAAAAATTTTGAGAAATAAGGTTGCTGAGAATAACAGAAGAATCCCCAGAAGAATTCTCATGAATTCTTGCTATGAATTCCCATTTGCAAAGCACACATGCGCGCACACACACACACACACCAATCGCCTTTTTAAAAAAACCTAAATAACTGCTTTGCTTAAAGAGTATTTCTATTATTAACTATTACTACCACATGATTTTTAAAAAGTGATCTGTATGTCTTTTGATTTAAACACATATTATTAATTTCCTAAGGGAAACAAAGAAAAAGAGAAGCAATTCTTAATATAATTGTTAAGCACAACAGAACAAGAAGAAAAGGAATCAAGAAAAAGTGGGAATATTATTTCTTCAAGTACAAGAAGTGAGAAAAAAGTGTCTTAAGACACAAAGCCACTCAACCGTGGATTCCAATTTTCAACAGACATCTGAGTAATACGCCGTATCTCGTGTCTGTGATTGTCTTTGTATTGAGTCATTGCAATACAGTCTGCTACTCATACATTCTGTCAACCACACAGTTACTATGGCCTGGTAACCAGAAAACCAGAGTGGTCAGCCTGTTGGTGTCACTCTGAAGTGGTGGTATGAAGGTGACCTCACTGTGATCCACTGGGATGTCTTCCACAAGTTCATTTCCAGATTTCTGTGTCTTTTAGATACACGGGAATCATTTTAAGACTCCTAATTCCCCCCATATCATCCTGGTTCTTGGTATCCATTGGGAAGTGGAGATAATAAGTGGCAAGTTTGGGACATGGGTCATCTTTGGATGAGGGTCTTTGAATCAATAAATGTTCTCTTTAGTTTTTTGGTAAGGCCAGTTGCTGTCTTTTCTGTGTCACTTGTCATCAGAGAAGAGATCTTCTGATCAGGACTGCGGAAAACTTTTTGTCAATCTCTTCATTGCCCCCTTGGGGCAACCCTCCTCCAGCATCAGCAGTTTGATAGGCATCCTGTGTGTATGTGTGTGTGTGTGTGTGTGTGTGTGTGTGTGTGTGTTTAAATACTATTAATCAAGTGGTTTCAACTGTAGCTTATCTTTTCATATTTTGCTAATTTTACTTTCGTACTAATTTTACTTTTAGAAAGACATAATGTAAAGAAAACTGTGCAACATACTAAATATAAGTATATGCAATGTAAGTGGCAGAGTGGCCCCAGGGGAGTTTAGATTCTGATACAATGAATTTAGCTCATGTTCTATCTCAGCCAGGCTTTCAGGCAGGGAGGTGAGATATGGTGAGTGGGAAAGAAAGGAAGTCAACAGACTGCCCTATTATCTCAGGAAATGGGAAGGCAAAAAATGGGTTTCTACATTCTCATTATTTTCTAGGCCCAATATCCCTGGGTAAAATGGAGCCAGTTAATCAGAAGATGTCTGGAAGCACTACTGCTATTCCAGAAACTGCAGCCCAGGAATGTTTAAACTGGAGTGGGTTACTGCCACCAGGTAGCAGCAAACTGTAGTTAGGACTAGATAAGATTTGGGTCCCCAAACTGGACCTTAACTCCAGGTAGGGGTCATTTCATTAACCTCACAGTAAAGGAAACTCACATCTTGGACCACTGAAATTTTTTGGACTTTACTTATAATATTAAGGTCAAGTTTTACAGAATATGTAATATATATATTACGTATATATTATATAACATATATATATATATATATATTGCTTTGCATCTTATTTTGCACCCACTAACATGTCTTGAAAAGCTTTCCATAGTAGTATACATAGATCAATGGTTTTTAATGGTTGCATTGTATCCCATTACATAAATGTGCCATAATTTATTTGACTCACCTAATGAAAAATAGGATTTTTTTCCCCTGCCTTTGCGGTTGTTTTTGCTATTATTACAAATAATGTTTAATGAGCATTCTTGGATATATATCTTCTGACATTTGAAAGTAGATCTGTAGGGCAAATTCCTAGAAATGGGCTAAAGATTATGTACTCAATAGAGCCCACTAACAGAAGGATGACATTTGAAGCCACAGGAGTTGACTAGAAAAGGGAGCTGTGGTCAGAGCCTCAGGAAGCATTATGTATAAAGTACGGGAAAGAAAGGTACCTGCTAGTAAGTACACATTACATTGAATTGAGAACAAAGTTAGAAATGTTGAGAGAAGTGACAGACCAGAAGTTAATGATATCATGGAAATTGTCTTCTATGGTTTTCACCTACAGGAGTAGAAAATATCTTTTGGGGGGAGGGGGGAGAAAAAAAAGAAAAAAAAGAAGACAACTGAGATACTCATTGATTGATAGGGACTTATTTAAACCAGTTCTGGCATAGAATAGTCATGTAACAGTCACATAATAGAATATTATTCAGCTATTAAAAAGTAGAAAATGTTCACAATATATTAAGCAGTAAAGCCAGGTTTCAGAACTTTAAAAACAGTATGACATCAGGAGAGAATGTTAGCTGCCTGCCAAATAGCCTACTTCTTTGAATCAAGGGACTCTTTTGTTTAGCTAAGCACAATGTCACTCAGCTAAAAGGTGTATTCCCTGCCTGCCTTGCAAGAATGTGGCCATATGACTAAATTCTGGTCAATGAGGTATAATCAGAAGCTTCCTTAAAAAGGACAGTTGTATCCTTATTCCTCACCTTTTCCAATCAGCTGCTTGGAATGTAATGGCTGAAATTTGGACCGTTTTGTACCATGAAGATAAGAATCACACTGTAGGGACAATAGAATGAGAAAATGGAAGGTGTCAGGTTCTTGATGACTGTGAAGCCACCATATTAGTTCTGGAATACCTACCTCCTGTTTTGTTTTTGTTTTTGTGTTTGTGTTTTTGTTGTTGTTGTTGTTATCTTGTGAGAGAGAAATGAACATTTATTTCATTCAATTGTATTTTTAAGAGTCTGGAAATATGGCCTTTTGTAGCAACATGGATGGAACTGGAGAGTGTTATGCTAAGTGAAATAAGTCATACAGAGAAAGACAGATACCATATGTTTTCACTCCTATGTGGATCCTGAAACTTAACAGAAAACCATGGGGGAGGGGAAGGAGAAAAAAATGTTAGAGAGAGAGGGAGGCAAACCATGAGAGACTCTTAAAAACTGAGAATAAACTGAGGGTTGAAGGGGCTGGGAGTGAGAGGAAAGTGGGTGATGGGCATTGAGGAGGGCACCTGTTGGGATGAGCACTGGGTGTTGTATGGAAACCAATTTGACAATAAATTTCATATAAAAAAAAAGAGTCTCTGCTATATATAGCCAAATCTAATCCTAACTGGTACAGATCCCATTGTGTTTAAAGATTAAATATGTTCACACATGCACACACACACTTGTATAGCACAAATGTGTGTGTGTGTGTGTGTGTGTGTGTGTGTGTGTGTGTAAACCATATATGTATAAAGTATCTGTAAGTGTATAGAATAAACTGGTAACAGTGTTTATCTCTAGGGGTATGGGATTATAAACAGGAGGTATGAGGGGGCTATTAATTCCTTTGTATTATATGAATTTTAGCCACAAACATGTATTCAAGAAAAATTAAGATATTTCTATTTTTATGAAGAAAAGAAAATAGCTCTTGACTGGTAACTCCTTAAAATCAAATCACTGTCTGACTTCCTTACCTTTCACTGTCTCCTCGAAGGAGTGCCATTACTATCCTGCCGGTCTCCCGTCTACTCTTCAATGCTTCCAGCTTCATCTGGTTTGCTTTTTCTCCATTCTGAATACTTGAGGTCTCTTCTAAATATGCGTCAGCCTGCTTCTAATACAGACAGTGTAAGAAGAAGCTCCGTTTAAATTGCTTTGGGCAGTATCAACATTTTAACAGAATTTGTTCTTCCAATCCGTGAGCATGGAAAGTTTTTCAATTTCTTTGTGTCTTCTTCAATTTCTTTCATAAGCTTTCTATAGTTTTCAGTGCACAGATCTTTTACCTCTTTGGTTAGGTTTATTCCTTGGTATCTTATGGTTTTTGGTATAATTATAATTGGGATCAATTCCTTGGATATCTCTTTCTGCCTTCATTATTGGTAGATAGAAGTGCAACCGATTTCTGTACAATTATTTTGTATCCTGCAACTTTGCTGAATTCATGTGTCAGCTCTAGCAGTTTTTTGATGGAGTCTTTTGGGTTTTCCATACAGAGTATCATGTCATTTACAAAGAGTGAAAGTTTGCTGATTTGGATGCCTTTTACTTCTTTTTGTTGTCTTATTCGAAGAACAAATATTGTTAAAATGTCAATACTACCCAAAGAATCTACACATGCAATGCAATCCCTATCAAAATAACACCAGCATTCTTGGGGCACCTGAGTGGCTCAGTCGGTTGTGTCCAACTTCGGCTCAGGGCATGATCTCACAGCACGTGGGTTTGACCCCCGCATTGGGCTCTGTGCTGACAGCTTTGAGCCTGGAGCCTGCTTCAGATACTGTGTGTGTGTGTGTGTCTCTCTCTCTGTCCCTCCACTGCTCATGCACTATCTCTCTCAAAAATAAAAAATAAATAACTAAAATTTAAAAAACACCAGCATTCTTCACAGAATGGAACCAGAAAAGACCCCAAATAACCAATGTAATGTTGAAAAAGAAAACAAAAGCTGGTGAGGCACCTGGGTGGCCAATCGGTTAAGCCTCTGACTTCAGCTCAGGTCATGATCTCCTGGTTTGTGGGTTTGAGCCCCACCTTGGGGTCTATGCTGACAGCTCAGAGCCTGGATCCTGCTTCAGATTCTGTGTCTCCCTCTCTCTCTTCCCCTTCCCCACTCACACTCTGTCTCTCTTTCTCTCAAAAATAAATGAACCATTTAAAAAACAAAAAAGAAAAGAAAACCAAAGCTGGAGACATCACATTCTGGACTTTAAGCTATATTACAAAGCTGTAATCATCAAGACAATATGGTACTGGCACAAAAATAGACACATATATCAATGGAGTAGAATAAAGAACCCAGAAATGGACTCACAAATGTATGGTCAACTAATCTTTGATAAAGCAGAACAGAGTATCCAATGGAAAAAAGACAGTCTCATCAGCAAATGGTGCTTGGAAAACTGAAGAGTGACATGCAGAAGAGTGAAACTGGATCACTTTCTTACACCATACACAAAAATAAATTCGAAATGGCTGAAAGACCTAAATGTGAAAGTGGAAACCATCAAAATCCTACAGGAGAAAACAGGCAGCAATCTCTTTGACCTCGGCCACAGCAATTTCTTACTTGACATATTGCTGGAGGCAAGGGATATAAAAGCACAAATGAACCATTGGAACCTCATCAAGATAAAAAGCTTCTGTACAGTGAAGGAAACAACAAAACTAAAAGACAATCACAGAATGGGAGAAGATATTTGCAGATGATACATTGGATAAAGAGTTAGTATCCAAAATCTATAAAGAACTTATCAAACTCAGCACCCAAAACACAAATAATCCAGTGAAGAAATGAACAGAAGACATGAATAGACACTTTTCCAAAGAAGCATCCAGATGGCTAACAGACACATGAAAAGATGCTCAATATCATTCATCATCAAGGAAATACAAATCAAAATTGCAATGAGATACCATCTCACACCTTTCAGAATGGCTAAAATTAATAATTCAGGCAACAATAGGTGTTGGCAAGGATGCAGAGAAAGGGAACCCCTCTTGCACTATTGGTGGGTTGCACTATTGGTGGGAATACAAACTGGTGTAGCCATTCTGGAAAACAATATGGAGTTTCCTCAGAAAATTAAAAGTAGAATTACCCTACAACCCAGCAATTGCACTACTAGGTATTTATCCAAAGGATAAAAAATGTTGATTCAAAGAGGCACATGCACCCCAATGTTTATAGCAGCGCTATCAACAACAGCCAAATTATGGAAAGAGCCCAAATGTCCATCAACTAATGAACGGATAAAGATGATGTGGGGTGTGTGTGTATGTATATATACATATATATGTATATACATAATATATATGTATATGTATACACACACACACATATATATATATGTATACACACACACACACACACACACACACACACATATATAATGAACACTACTTGGTGATGAAAAAAGAATGAGATCTTGCCATTTGCAACAACATGGATGGAACTAGACGGTATTATACTAAGCAAAATAAGTTAGTCAGAGAAAGACAGATATCATATGATTCCACTCATATGTGGAATCTGAGAAACACAACAGATGAACATAGGAAAAGGGAAGGAAAAATAAGATAAAAACAGAGAGGGAGGCAAGCTATAATAGACTTTTAAATACAGAGAACAAACTGAAGATTGCTGGAGGGGAGGTGGGTGCATGGCGTGGGTTAAATGGGTGATGGGCATTTAAGGAGGGCACTTGTTGGGATGAGTAGTGGGTGTCATATGTAAGAGATGAGTCACTCAGTTCTACTCCTGAATTTAAAACTACACTGTATGTTAACTAACTTGAATTTAAATTAAAAATAAAAAAGAAAGTCCGTTTAATAATGGAATGAATAATTGATTCAGACAGATAAGGCGCACACACACACACACACACACGCACACGCACACACACAGCTGCTTTGACAATAAGAGTTTTCTTCCAAATAAGGCTTCTTTTTATCACCAACACTCAGTTGTTACCATGGCTACGTGTTAATTCCAAAAAGTCAATCCCAAAAAGAAAGGATTCTCCAGTTCTCCAGATAACTGGAGTAGGTTTAAGCAAGATTTGGAGAAGAACTTGGAAATGCTTGGAAGCATTGGAAGGCCAGAGACTGCTGATCTGAGTATGACAATACCTCAGCCTGCTTGTGTTCAACTTTGTGAATAGCACGAAGAAACAAACACATGCAACACAGAGGTAAGTGACAGGGAACCTGATACCCTAAAAGAAACCCAGTCAAGGGGCTGGAAGTAGGGTAATGAAAACATTGGTTAATGATATGATACAGATTCAGAATTTAAGTAGAGAAAGATCTTCATATTAAGTTGTTAATTCCAGGGCTGCCTGAGAGGTATGAAATTATTCTGCTTACAATTTCAAACTGTAGATGGCATGTATACATACATAGTTATATCTCTGGGTGCCAATAGATATTTATAAATTGAGAGACAGATGGCTAGGATATCAGAGGCTGAACACTTGAATCCTAGTCCCTACCAAATACCAGTCCCTGCATGATCCGAAGAAGAAATAGCATATATACACAGAGGACAAGCCTGGCAACTGGAGAGTTTTTATTTGACTCTGAGGATGGGTCCCAAGCCCCAGAGAAGAACTCCAGTTAGGCTGAACCACACAGAAGACTCCTTTCAAATACTGTACCTTAATTTTTTTCATTTATATATATTTTTAAAGTAATATATCATGGGGCAGGGTGTAAAGCAGAAAGTGAAATTGTCCCATAATTCTAGGGCACAGAGATAAACATTATAGCCAATTTGGTTTGTATCTTCCAGGCATCGCTTTTAATTCCTTCATACAATGTCATTGGAGGGATGTGCATATTTTATTTAACTAGTCCCTATGCTGATGAGCACTTAGACTGTTATCAATTTTTCTCTGTTATATATAACTCTATAAGAGATATCTTTACACATAGATCATTGTGCCCTTAATGGGTTATTTCCTTAGAAGGAATGCCTAGAAGTGAAATTTGTAGATCAAGAGTTTGGAAATTTTATATTTGAATGCATATTGATTGCCAAATTACCTTTCAGAAAGCTTACTTAAACTTCACCCAAAATTAGTTTAACAATGTTGGTTTCCCTATGCTGTGCTTATAAGAGTAAAGATTTGTGTATATAAATTAGGTATTTTCTTTTTTATGTGAATTGTCAGTTCACATGTTGTCAGGCTGTTGTTCTAGTTATCTATTGTTTATCCAATTGTTTAGCCAATTACCCAAAATAAAACAACAACCATCTTATTATATCTTGTGATTTTTGTGGGTTAAGAATTTAAGCAGGACTCAGCCAGATGACTCTTCTCCCATATGATGTTGACTGGAGTCATTTGATGGTATGGAGCTGGCACATGGAGAGGGTTCAGTATGGCTTTACTCATCTGCTTGGCATTTTGGTGGGGATAGCTGTTAGGGTGCTCAGCTGGGCTCAGTTGGCTTCTCTGTGTAGCCTCAGAGCCTCTATGTGGACTCTGCAGCAAGGTGGTCCAACTTCTTACAAGTGGCTCAGGCTCCAAGAAACCAAAATAGAGCTGCTGGTCCTCTCAAAGGCTAGACTCAGAACTGGCATAGTGTTACTTCCATCATTCTAACTGGTCAAAGCAGTCATGGGTCATCCTAGATTCAAGATGAGGCCAAATAGACCCTTCCTCTCAATAGGAAGAATGTCAAGGAATTTGTGGTTATTTTTAGTTTGTCGCAAATGTCAATGTTAGTATATTTCTTAATATTAAAAAAATCTTCCCATTTCTTGGGGAAATCCTATTTGAAATTCCCTAAATACATTTTAAAGTTTAATTTGTAGCTATTTTACCCAATATTTTTGCATCTATATTGATATGTAAGTTTGGTTTATAGTTGCTGTGATTGTTTTAAGTGTTGGTACCAATATAATTTTAGTTTTTAATAATTAATTAGATAAGTCTCCATGTTTTTACAAAAATCTTTGAAGCAATTAACAAAGGCTGAGAATCATGTGTTTTTTGAACATTTGAAAGTCTTACCCACAAAGCTGCCTGAGGCTAGGGGGTTCTTTTGGAGGGAATTCTCTGGTCATTTTTTGAATTTTGTTATTGGTATTCATACTAGATAACTGAATCAGTTATGGTCATTTAATGTTTTGTTTGTCATATTTAAGCCTAAAGTTGTACATTGTGGCTATGTATGTGAACTTGGAAAGTACTCTGAAATACTGTAGTGAGGGAAACAAAGTGCTCAAGAAACATGGGAAGGTAGTACCTTCTGTAAAGTTTTGTTGCAAGCACAAAGAGCTAATTTTAAACCTCATCTTAATTTTTTTCATAAAATTCAAGAAGACATAGACTCTTTAAAATTAAAAAAAAAATGAAGGATAAAGTTTATGAGATACTGAGATGACCCAGAAGCCAAGTCAGGGCTCTTAGGAGCATCCTTACTTCTAGCAATAGGAGGAATCAAAACATATTTGTTGGTGAACATGTGAAGAATAAATGGATGAATGAATGATAAGTAATATCTTTTCTCACAGTGTGGTTTGGTCTCACAGACCTCACAGACTTTGGGAATATACTCTGAACACTGCTGTTGTTAGCATGCTTGGCTCACTGTCCTCTGTACCCTCTTAAATTATACATGTTTATTCTCCATGCAAAAGTTCAAAGTGATGGACTCTTGGTTTTTCTATTCCCATTGCTTGCTGCCACTCTCCTGGCTCACCTTTTTCTATCCCTGAGGATTGCACAGGCCATGGCTTGTTTAACCACTTAATTTCCCCAGCAACTATTCAGGTATATCCTCAAATTCTAGATTTTCCCAGGTTACACAGCAAATGAAAAACACATTTAGACTCATGGAAGACTGCATCTAGAAGACATTAGGGGACATCTGGTGACACCCATCTCATTCCTTTTGGGGACTGAGAACAAATTCATTTAAGAGTATATTTCAAGAGGCCTGAATGTGGAAGCACCTGGGAGGCTCAGTCAGTTGAGCATCAAACTCTTGATTTCAGCTCGGGTCATGATCCCAGGGTAATGGAATTAAGCCCCATGTTGGGCTCCATGTTGAGTGTGGAGACTGCCTGGGGATTCTCTCTCTCTGTCTCTCTTTCCTTCTGCTCTCTCCCAGTGCTCTCTCTCTCTAAAAAAGAAAAAAAAAAAAAAAAAAAAGGAGGAGGCCTGAACATGGTTATCAGAAAACAAAAGACACCATTTGAGGTAAAGTTATCAGATCTGAAGCAGTCATGCTATGAACATGAATATATGAGAAGTAAAAAGTCATGAACTTGTCAAAAAAAAAAGTCACGAACTTGTCAAATAGGAGAATAACGAGCAGTAGAATCTGTGTTACACTTTGAAAATCATGAAATTTTAAATGTTCTACTTAACTTATCCAATCCACTATATGGAATCAAAAAATCCTTTCAGTGAAATTTTCCTTGACAACCTGTAAGATGTGAGCCCTTGGCAAACAGGAGAATAGGTATTTTTATCTCTGGTATCTCCAGTACCTACATTGTCCCTGGACCTAGGTTGGTCCTGCTGAATTAACCCAGTTGAAGATATATGGGTATGCATGTTACTTCCACTGGCCTTTTAAAAGCATGCAATTTATGTATTGTATACCTGAAGCCAATATAACATTGTATATTAATTATACTTCAATTTTTGTCTTTTTAATTTATGTATTTAAATTCAATTTAAATATTTATTTATTTAAATATTTATTTATTTAAATTCAATTTATTTATTTAATGTTAAATGAGTTAACATACAGTGTAGTATTGGTTTCCAGAGTAGAACCCAGTTATTCATCACTTACATGCAACACCCAGTGCTCATCCCAACAAGTGCCCTCCTCAATGTCCATCACCCATTTAGCCCATCCCCCCACCCACCTTCCCTCCAGCAACCCGCAGTTTGTTCTCTTTGAGAGTCTCTTATGGTTTGCCTCCCCCTCTGTTTTTATATTATTTTTCCTAAAATAATAATACAATTCAATAAGTCTCAGCAAATTTACAGAGTTGTATAACTATTACTACAATAACAATTTTATAACATTTCTATCACCAAACACACACACACACACACACACACACACACACACACCCTCAACTGTGCTCGCTTCGGCAGCACATATACTAAAAGCAAAGCAAAACAAAACAAAACAAAACAAAACCCTCATGCTTATTTGCAATCAGCACCCTACTCTGCTACCCTGAAGTCACAGGCAACCACTAAACTACTTCCTATCTCTGTAGATTTGCCTATTCTGAGTATTTCATATAAATGGAATCATACAATATGTGGTGTTTTAAATGTGTTTTATATATATATATATATATGTATATATATATATATATATATATAGTATAAATATACCACATTTTATTTATCCATCTGCCAGTTGATGAATATCTGAGTTGTTTCCACTTTTTGGATATTATGGCTAATGTTCCTATGAACATTCATATACAGTCTTTGTGTGGACATAAGTTTTCATTTTTCTTGGGTAGATAATTAGGAGTGAAATTGTTGGGTCACAAGGTGATTTTATGTTTAGCATTTTTTTAAATGCTTATTTATTTTTTTGAGAAAGAGAGAGAGAGACAGACTGAGTACGAGTGGGAGAGGGGCAAAGTTAGAGGGAGATACAGAATCTGAAGCAGGCTCCAGGCTCTGAGCTGTCAGCACAGAGCCTCACAAGGCGCTTGAACTCATGAGTCACGAGATCATGACCTGAGCCAAAGTCCACACTTAACAGACTAAGTCACCCAGGCGCCCTGACTATATTTAGCATTTTCACAAAGTGCTAAATGTTTTACAGACTGGTTGCACCATATTGCATTCCCATCAGCAGAGTGCAAGACTTAGTTTCTTTACATTCTCACCAACACTTGGTATTGTCTATTTTTTATCAGTTGGCTCTCTAAGTGTTATAAAGACTGTGTGGTACCCCATGCCACCTTCCCAGATCATTAGGTGAAAGCTGCTATCCTGAACCACATTTCAAGAAATAGATTAATTATCCCTTGTAGAAGCTTAGAACTTATATATACATGTCAGCTGTTGTATTAAAATTCAGAAGTTCTAGTACTTTTGTGAAAAATATCACACTACTTAAAGCTTAGTGTGTGTGTGTGTGTGTGTGTGTGTGTGTGTGTGTGTATGGTCAAACACTATTAATTATACCCCGATATCCAGTCTTCCCTTCTTACACAGAAATAGAATTAACCAAAAAGTACATTTCTTAGCCCCCATTGCAGCTACATGTACTATAAGACTAAGTTGAGGTGAATGGGCTATGAACAAAAACATTGTGTATTCTTGAACAGAAAAATTAAGTCCACCTTTTACCACTCTCCACATCTTTACTGCAAAGTGGAGATGATGGTAAAGATTGGAGTAGCCCTCTTGAACCAAAGATGGTCACCATGTGCTGAAGTGGGAAGGCCATTAAAATAGAGGAAGCCTGGGTCTCTGATGGTTGCGGGGCCACTCCAGCCCTGGATTGCTTACCTGAACTTTAACATGAAAGACAAATAATCTCATTTCACCAGGGTTATTTTGGGGTTGTCTGTTATAACAGCCAAAATGAGAAGTTACCAATATGTAGAAAGCCTCTGTAGAAACATGGCTACAACCTGAGAATCTCCACCGATGAATATGATGACACACGGAAAGGCAGAGTAAGGCAGTAGAAAGAACATTGGATTTAAATTAAGGTTATTGGAGATTTAGTGTTAATTTTATCTACTGTCAGCTTTGTGACCTCAGGCAAGTGGCCTTGTCCATAAAGCAAGGTGGTTTTATACAGTTAAAAATAAATTTTTTAAAGGAATTTCAGATTTTTTAAAATGTTTGTTTATTTTTGAGAGAGAGAGAGATAGAGTGCCAGTGAGGGAGAGGCAGAGAGAGAGGGAGACACAGAATCCGAAGGAGGTTTCAGGCTCTGAGCTGTCAGCACAGAGCCCGATGTGGGGGCTTGAACTCATGAACCATGAGATCATAACCTGAACTGAAGTTGGACACCTAACCAATTGATCCATCCAGGCACCCCCCAAAATAATTTTTTTTAATTTGAAAATAAAAAGCATCTGGTTTCAGAAGTACTTCACTATACTCATTTTCGTTGGTAAAACAATTCAAGAAAATATTTAAATGTATCAACTTTAACATTTTATATCACCCTTCTCTAATAAAATAGTAAGATGATAATCATCTTCAGCAGCTGCATCATTTGCACAGGGCTAAAAGTTCCCCCATATATTAGCTTTTTAAAAATTTTTTTATTTATTTTGAGAGAGAAAGAGAGAGAGTTCATCTGGTGAATGGGGGAGGGGCAGAGAAAGAGAGAGAAAGAGAATCCCAAGCAGGCTCCTTGCTCATAGTGCAGAGCCCAACTCGAAACCCAAAGTCATGAACAACGAAGTCAAGACCTGAGCCAAAATTAAGAGTCGGATGCTTAACCGACTGAGCCACTCAGGCATTCCCCGCCCCCCCCCCATATATTAGCTTTTTAAATATCCTCCCAGTTGGTACCATTATTATCCCCATTTTACAGATAAGGAACCTGCAGTTCAAAGAAGGTAGGTACCTTGCCCTGTCATGCAGTTAGTTGGTGGGGCCAGCATTTGGATTCCTGAGTGCTTAACAAATACTACTCTGTCCCCATACCTGCACCTAACTGGTCATTGTGAAACATCTCAGGAAATCAATAGTAAAGGTCATTGGCCTCTGTGTCCTCTTCAGCCATTGTGACTAGGAGGCATTATTACACTTTAAAATGAATAAATGACTCTTGCAAACTTGCTCAGTAGGTTAAAGTGACATGTGGAGCAATAACTGTGAATCATCTAAGGAACACAGAGAATTAAGTCAGTGGTAAAAACACACCTGCCAAATGCTGAAAAGAAGATAAGCAGCCTGCAGGAACCTATGACCTGCAACGCTGGGCAGTGTGATCGCTGAACTCCAAGGACCAGGCTCCTGGGCTTGGCTGGCAACTGTGATTCAAGGGTGGGGGCAGGCTCCAAGATGTGCTGTTTCCTGCCTATTGCATTTTGAAGAGGCGCATCAGAGAAGCTAAGCCTGATGGACTCTGAACACTGGTTGTTGTTGTTGTTGTTGTTTTCCCTGGCAACAAAATTAAAACTGCATCTAGGGATTTTTCCACCCTTTTGCTGATCTCGATGTGAACTGTGTGGTGAAATCCCTGTACACAGCACAGACTCTATCTCCCAGGGTGTTGCTTAAAATGTGGCTGAGCACAAATGGAAAACATCAAGTCTTGTTGAAGTCAGCACACAGAATTAATCTCTAAAAGTAATGAAAGAATTAGTTTCACTCTGTAAGATAAATAAATGTGAAGGATGGTAAAGGCAGAGATGTTCAGCTGAGCTGCTTTTAGAAGGAGACATCTTGGGGGACAGGATATTGTGTACTTGGAAAACATTTTAATGCCCCTCTTATGTGATTATGAACATGCTTTGGGTTTCTTTTTAAAAATATATTTAATATATGAGGTTTTAAACCTGCAACTGTTTACCTTCAGGGCTTTTTAACATTGGAAAAGGTAAAAACTTAAGTGTTCCTCCCCTTCGCTTTTTAGCTCTTGGATGCATAAGTATATTAAGTAAATATAAAATTAGGAACAATCTTAATATTTAAAACCAGTATGAAGTAAGGCTCTCTGCTTTCCACTCCATCCTTAATTTTATTTTTACCTTGTCTTTGTGCATTGTGCTTTGGTTTTTATCTAAGCGTGGTGTGTGAACCACACTGCTTGGAATCACCAGCAGTGCTTGCTTAAAAGTTGTTCTGAAAGTCTGGGGCAAAGGCAGTTGGATCAGATAACATCCCAGCTCACCCCAGGACTTAATGAAATGAACAAAAATACCACTTTTTAAAAGGCCAAAAATTCATCAGCAGTAATCAAAATTGAAAAGTGACTCTCAATCTTGCTCATCACACCTGCTTCCCAGAAAAAGAACTTGAGGAAAGTTCCAGTATCCTGAATTGACCTTGAAGAGAAGTGGCCAGAAGGATGAGTAGGTGAGAAACTACGAACATCACTACAGATCCTGGCTGAGGCATAAGTGCTGACAGGGTCAGCCATTCTCCAAGGTCGCTGCTGAGTTGGGGGAACCATCCAGAACCCTTGGATTAGGAAATGCCTGGCCCTTGCTGGGAAGACTGGCCCCAGTAAAGGATATTCATGGGGACTCAGAAGGGGGAAGGCAGTGCAGGATCCCAGCAAGGACTGCAGGCAGGTCCAGAGGGGCTCTTCTCCTTCCCACTCTCAAATCTGAGATATACAAAAGAAAATAGAAAATGACATCTAGCCTCCAAGTTGTTGTCCAGAGGGGTAATAAGTAGTTTCCAGGGAAGTTAAGAAGGTCAAGAAGAACTACTGTCAGGGTGCCTGGGTGTCTCCATCAGTTAAGCGTCCGACTTCAGCTCAGGTCATGATTTCATGGTTCAAGGGTCAGAACCCCCCTTCCTGCTCTGTGCTGATAGCTCAGAGCCTGGAGCCTGCTTCAGATTCTGTGTCTCCCTCTCTCTGCGCCTCCTCTGCTGATGCTCTATGTTTTTCTCTCTCTCTCAAAAATAAACATCAAAAAAATTTTTTTAAAGTACTGTAGATCAGAGAAACTGAGAGCAAATCAAAATAAACCACATGTCAACTTTGTAAATGTATCACCAAGAGGGGACGGGGGTGGACAGGGAGAGGGAGAGAGAGAGAGAGAGAGAGGGAGGGAGAGAGAGAAAGTACAGACACAAAGGAAATAGTCTGGAAGAAAACAAAAACCAAAAAAATAGAAGAAAATTTCCCCAGATTGCCTTAGTGCTAAAAAAAAAAACCCAAACAACTTAATAAAAGCATGCTATCATTAAAATAAGAACTCAAAGACAAAATGCTGAAACAACAGAAAGAGATAAAAGAGAAATTGCAGAGCTAAGGAAACCTATTGGAACCAAAATAATACATTACAGATCTAACAAATAAATTAGAAATTAAAGAACAGTCTAAACACAACTAAGAAGTGACTAGAATTGAAGACTTAAACTAATCACTATGAACACAGCAGAAAATTATAAAGAAATTAAAATAATGAGACCAAGTAAGGTGTTCATATGTAGATGACATAAAATATAGATAATTATTGTCCCTGAAACAGCATACTCAACAATAAAAGATAAGAATTATTCTGAAATATAATGAAGGAAATTTCTCTGGAGGCAAAGAATGAAATCTGCTATTTTAAGGGTACACCATAGACTCAGAAACTATTTAATATAAAACAATTGACATTGATTAAGATATTTACCTTCAGGGATAAAGAAAGTTTTCCTAAGGTATCCAAGCAGAAACAGGGGGAAAGATCAGGCTGACCTCTTACTTTTCTACAGAAGACAGGTAAGCAGTATCTCAGTATCTACAAGTTTCTGCTGGAAAGAAAGTGGGATCCGATGTTACTGTACTAAGTCAAGTTGTCATTCAAGTTGCAACGCAAAAGGCAAACATTTTAAAATGCACAGAAAGAAAGAAAGAAAGGGAGGTGAGAAGGAAGGGAGGAAGGAAGGAAGGTGGGAAGGAAGAAAGGAAGGAAGGAAGGAAGGAATTACTCATTTTAAACACACACACACACACACACACACACACACACACACACCCATACACTTTTTTGACTATAAAATCAAGTCAATCAAGAGGTGAATTGTTCTATCAACTTTTTTTTCTGAGATTGTCAAGAATTCAGTTTTTAAATTTCAAAGGAAACCTCACCTAGTTGAGAGCATCAGGAAGGAGGAGGATTGGAATATTGGGAATAGGGGAGTGAGAAATGGGAACAAAAGCATAAAAGTTGACAATTTTGCATCAGATTAACCCTCCCTATCACCCATAGCCTCATTGATAAAACAAAGATAACAATCCTTGCTTCACAGGGCTGTTGGGAGAAGTAAAAGAGAAAAAAAAAACAACACTGAGACTGGACCTCAGAACCTGACATATGCTGAGTGTTTGGTAATTGTAGTCTTTCCTCCATTTCCATCCCTTGCTCATAGCCCTATACACTGTTGTTTTGTTTGGTTTTGTTCACTCAGCCTCACTTTATATTCTTTTGCTTCTGTACTTTTTCAAGTTGAGTAATTTATGTCTTAAAGTTAAATGTTTGCTAGCAAACTATTCTTAAATTAGCATGGGAAAAATCATGGGCTTTGGCATTAGAATTTGGCTTCAATCCTGGGTTGCCTCTTTTATACATGTAATGGGAATATCTGAGGAATAAAGAAAGAAAGAAAGGAACAGAAGCAATATTTGAAGTAATAATGACTGAGAATTTCCCCAGATTTTAATGTTACACAGAAAGCCACAGATCTAGGAAACTCAGAAAACATCAAATAGGATAAATGTCCCTCCTGCCCCCCACCAAACTACACCTAAGCATATCACATTCAAATTGCAGCAAAGTTAAAGAAAAGTATCTTGAAAGAATCGAGCGAAGGTAAGAATTATATCCAGATTCTCCTCAGAAACCAGTGAAGCAAGAAGAGAGAAGAATGAAATATTTAAAGTGTTGAAAGGGGAAAAAAAACCCTGAACAGTAACCTAGAAATCTGTATCTTGTAAAATTATCTTTCAAAAATGAAGGAGAAGGGCACCTGGGTGGCTCAGTTGGTTAAGGTCTGACTCTTGATCTCAGCTCAGGTCTTGATCTCAGGGGCATGAATTCAAGCCCCGTGTTGGACTCCACCCTGGGCATGGAACCTACCTAAAAAAAAAAGTAAATAATTTTTTTAAATGAAGGAGAAATACTTTCTTAACTGAATAAAAATTGAGAGAATTTGCAGTAAACCTCACTTGCAAGAAATATTAAAAGAAGTTCTTAAGGGGCGCCTGGGTGGCGCAGTCTGTTAAGCGTCCGACTTCAGGCAGGTCACGATCTCGCAGTCCGTGAGTTCGAGCCCCGCGTCAGGCTCTGGGCTGATGGCTCGGAGCCTGGAGCCTGTTTCCGATTCTGTGTCTCCCTCTCTCTCTGCCCCTCCCCCGTTCATGCTCTGTCTCTCTCTGTCCCAAAAATAAATAAAAAACGTTGAAAAAAAATTAAAAAAAAAAAAGAAGTTCTTAAGAGAGAAGCAAAATGATAGAGATCAGAAACTCAGCTCTACTGTAAAGAAGAGCATTAGAGAAGGAATGAGTAAAGATAAAATAAAAACTTTCATTTTTCTTATTCTTAATTTACCTAACAGCAGATTGAGGTAAAAAATAATGAATTTTATGATTATCATTTATGTATAAGTGAGGTAAATGATAGCAATGATACATGTGATGAGTGGGAAAAAATAAGGAATATTTTATTATTACAGGTATTTACATTACTTGTGAAGTGTATTGGTGTTATTTGAAAGTGGACTTGGATTAAGTTGTAAATGTATACTGCAAACTTCAGGACAACAACTAAAAAAAGTAAAAGTAGTATTCATTATAATTGATTAGAAAGGAGAGAAAATGGAATCGTATAAAATGCTCCACTAAAACCAGAAAGTGCAGGGAAAAAATGGAAGACAAAAATAGGAACAAAGAACAAGACCAACAAAATAGAAGGTGGTAACAAACATAGTAGATATTCATCCAACTGGATCAATAATTGCTAAATGTCAATGGTCTAAATACATCAATTAAAAGACAGAGATTATCAGAGTGGATCAAAAAACAAAACTTAACTATATGTGGTCAACAAGAAATCTACTTTAGATTTTTTTTAATGTTTATTTATTTTTGAGACAGAGCATGAACGGGGGAAGGGCAGAGAGAGAGGGAGACACAGAATCGGAAGCAGGCTCCAGGCTCTGAGCCATCAGCCCAGAGCCCGACGCGGGGCTCGAGATCGTGACCTGAGCTGAAGTCGGACGCTTAACCGACTGAGCCACCCAGGCGCCCCAAGAAATCTACTTTAAATATAAAGACATGTAGATTAATGTTACTCTGCTCTGCCATCCTTCTCCCATGCCCCATCAACCTTCAGACATTGCTAGATCTGTTTTGCTCATTGGTTCTAGGTCTCCAACCAAAAGCACTGGAGTTTGCTCTTTAAATCCCCCTGCCTTCCAGTATTCTGGTTCATTTCTCCCCAAACAGGCACTCTTCTGTTTTCCTAAACATCCATGTGTACAAATTAGAGTCTTCCAGGAGCATTTCCTTTTCTGGTTACTCTTAGAATCTTAATTACTTCCCATATTTCCCTTAGCACTAATGTTCTCATGCAGCTGCCAGCAGCTCTTTGAGATGCTAGGAAGTGTATATGTTTTATAGGTGTTTACAGTGTAGGGTGGTATTCCTTGTTTTAGTTAATAGTTCTGCCGTCTACCTGGTCATGCAGGCTACAGTCCATCAGTGCTGCGTTCACCATCTGTGATTTAGCATCCAAGAAATTCAGAGGCAAAATGGATCTTATGGTACCACAGACTGTGACCTACCTCTAGCCCAACTTCATGGGATGACCTCATTAATTAGACTTGATGATTCTGTTATGATTCCTCTGACAGACTGTCCACAAATGATATTAATTGTTGATGTATGCTTCCCTGATTCTCTAGGGGCCTGAATTCCCCTTCAATCTCTCTCTCTCCTTCACACTCAGTTCATTAGCAAGTCTTGCTGATGCTACTTTTGAAATATCTCACACATATGTCACACATATGTCCCTGCCACTGGTTTAGAGGAGCTCTTAACTCCTTACAGCTCCTGACTGGTTCTTTTTGCTTCCAAGCTCTTCTTTCTCTTAGCTAACCTCCTTTTTCTCCCTTTTGGAAAAATTTTCTCTTTACAAACAAACTTTGTTACTCTGATTATAAAATCTGATGGACTGTTTACAGGAAAGCCCAAATTTCTTGATATACACAATCATTCGGTGTCTACTGTGTCAGCCTCAAAATCCAGCACCCTCTCATGCACCTTCCAGCCTCAGTGAGCATCTCCCCTTTCCCAGGAGGCCTCTCTCCTATTGTTCACATTTTGTCAAAATACCCTTTCCTTCCTTCTCCACCCAATTACTCAGTTTCAAAACCCATCAAGAAGTCTGCTACTCTGACATGCCCAGGAAATCTAATTCAGGAGTTTCTCAAGGCCAGTCCTAGGCTTTGCCCTTCTTCTCTCTATACTCCTTGCCTAGGTAATATCATCTATAACATAGCTTCAATTATTGACATACATACAATTCACATGTTTATATCTCCCACGCAGAGTTTTCCTCTGAGTTCCAGGCTCACACCTAATCACCTACACATTGCCTTTTTTTAAATATTCAAGAGCCCCTTTAATCTTCATAAAAAATATTATGTAAGCACTATTATTACTCTTATTTTGAAAACTAGAAAACTGAGGCTCATGAAATACATCGTGTAAATTTGCACAACTAATTTATGTTTGATTGAATTTGAACCTAGGACTCTGTGCCCTTAAATTTTATGCTTTTATCCAACATATCATTACTGCCTCTTAAATATTTACGTCAGGGAAACTGAGATAGCTTGTTTGAAATAATAATAATACTAATAATAAATAAAGGTATTACTGTTAAGAAAGAAATGGAACCAATTTATTTGAATAGAAATAAATCTACATTCTAAACAATTCAAAAACTTATATTATATAATAGAATCCTAGGGTTGGGTGAGATTTTGAAGATCATTCAACCCATCCATCTTTCTTTCCTACTTGATTCTGGTACATGTTTCAGTTCATAGTTGTTGTGTTTTTTTTTTTTTTAAGAATTTTTTTAATTTTTCATTTGAATGAATTAGTATTGCCTTTTCTGGGAAATGAGGAGAGAAAATGAGCCACGTTAAAATTATTTCAGCTTCTGTCTCCAGCTGTGTCTGATGACCTATCTGCATGATCTTTCTTTTGCAATCATGTGCATCATTAACCCTCCCCTTTTTTCTTTTTTAACTCATTTGAGTTGGAGGCCTCTCACTTACCTGATATTGCCTTTTGGATGTCTCAAGCCATTTCAAATTAAACAGGTTGAACACTAACACTCATGATTTTCCCTGCCAAACTGGCTCTTTCCTAGTGTTCCCTATCTTAGTGATTGGCACCACCATTGGTGCAGTTGGGCCAGTCAGAAATGGAGGTGTCATCCTAGATCCACCTCTGTCTCACCTTCCACATCTGCTGTCATCACAGCCTGTCCTGTATACTTTCTAAATAGCTCTTGATTGTCTTCCTGTTTCCACTTCCACTGCCACCACTTGCATCATCCTCTGGCCTGGATCATTGAAGTAGCCAAGTAACTGATCTCTCTGCTTCCGTTTTTTTTGTTCCTTCCAACTTGTTGTCCAGAGTGCAAAGTAATCTATTTGACACACAAATTCAATGGTCACTCCTATATTAACATCTCATAATGGCTTCTCATTGCTCCTGGAAAAGTTGAAGTCCTCTAATGTGGCCCTAGTGATGCTGCATGGTCCATCCTGCGTTGAGTGCCTGACATGCATCACGCTTCCCCCTACCATAGGACCTCAGAACATTCCATTTCCTCTGCTTACAGCACACTTTCCTCTCCTTTTCGCCCAATTAACTAAGACTCATGTTCCTGCTACAAACACACAAAGGGGGAGAAGGCCATTTCTTCTCCCCACATCCAGGAAGGTGCATGATCTTAGCCTGGACAAGAAATACATCTTGAGGAAATGCTGTAAAACCACAGGGCTAATGGATTATTCTTGGTTGGGCAGAGTTGGCTGGGCAGTGTTATGATGGAAAGTAACCCCATAATTAGCCTCTTTAGTAGAGTCTTGACTACGTCTGGCTTCCTTCAGTTCCTACCTTAGTCTGGTTCTCTAGTATTTCTATCAATTCTGTGAGGTGATTGATACTCTTGCAGGAGGTTATTTTTCTCCTTACTTGACCAGAGCCAGTTTCATTTTTATAACCAAGAATCCTGCTGAATAGTACATTTATGAATGGCCGTTTCATCGCCAGGAGAGGGAGTTCTGTGGCTATCTCGCATATTATTGTATTTGAAGATGCTCTTCCAGTGCCTGGAATATAATTAGTATTTAATAAATGTTTTTTAGATGAATAGATTCCTCTCAAAATTTCAGTAGCACTCTGCACTGATTTTTTGTATTGTAATCCTGGTTTTGCCTTTAAGGACACATGCCTTTTCTGTCATCTTTGGATTTTTCCTAGGGACTGACACTCTGCTCAGTCCCTGCCTCTTAATAGGTTCTCCAGGTGGGTATGTGGATTTAACCACAAGTTAACTTGCTTTATAGAGTTGGCTGGGAGATGCCTATTTTAGCATCATTGGAGAAATTCACATCTCCCCAACTCACCTCCATCCCAGGCATCTGAAGCAGGTCACATGTTGGAATATCTTTTGTACCTCCATTATTCAGTCCTCTCTACCTTGTCCCTAAAACAGTATAGCTACCTATGCCTGTCAGATGAAACTTTCCAATTGTCTAGGAGACTCATCATTGGAATTCCAAATTATATATGTATATTTTGTCACTATCCTTATGGAATGGGCCTTGCAGATTTTTGACCTCTCTATATAGTAAGAAACAAAGTCAAACCAACAGACTCCTGTTTTATTGAGGTATAACTTATACACAATAAAACCCAGCAATTTAAAGTGTACAATTTATTGAATACTAACAAATACCTCTAATCATGTTATCACTACCATGATCATGCCACAGAACATTTCATCACTCCAAACAATTCCCTGTGACCTTTGCAGTCATTTCTTACCTCCTTCCTCTAGTCCCTGGCAATCACTGATTTGCTTTCTATCCCTATAATTTTCCCTTTTAGAGAATTTTGTATAAATGGAGTTATATAAGATGTAATCTTTGTGTCTGGCTTCTTTCACTCTGCATAATGCTTCTGAGATTCATCCATGTCACTGCTTGTATATCAGTAGATTGTCCATTGCTGAGTCGTACTCCATTACCTGGACATAGCATCCTTTGTTTACACGTTTACCAGCTGATTCATTAGGGTTGTTTGCAATGATTGACTATTATGAATAAAGCTGCTATAAATATTTGAATACAAGCTTTTGTGCAGACAAATGTTTTAATTTCTTTTGGGTAAATCTAAAAGTAGAATTGCTATGGTAAATGTATGTTTAACTTTTTAAGAAACTGCCAAGCTGTTTTCCAAAGTGGCCACACCATTTTGCCTTCTCACCAGCATGTATGAGTGTTGTGATTACTTTCTTGTAACATCTGGCATTATTGTTCTTTTTACAATTGCATTATGTATTTTTTTGCATTTCTCTAATGACTAATGATTTTGAACATTTGTAATGTTTGTCTGATAAAGTGTGTATTCAAAACTTTTACCCATTTTTTTAAAATCAGATTTTTTTGTTACTATTGACACAAAGTTGTAAAAGTTGACATGTCATTAAAAACCTGCTAGTATTTTGGCTGGAATTGTGTTGAGTCTATAGATCAATTTGCAGAGAATTGTCATCTCAGCAATATTTAATTTTATGTTCCATAAACATGCTTTATCTTTGAATTTATATAAGTCCTTAATTTCTCTCAGCAAAGTTTTATAGTTTCTCAGTGTATAGCTTTTGCATATATTTTTTAAGTGTATGCCCAAGTATTTAATAGTTTTGATATTATTGGAAATCATGCTTTTTATTTCAACTATATTCCAGTATATAGAAAAACTAGTGATTTTTATATATGGACTTTGCATCCTGTCATCTTGCTAAATTAATTATTTTTATTTCTAGTAGTTTGTTGGTCTGCAAATATGGACAGTTTTACTTCTTCCTTTCTGATTTGTATATATATATATGTATATATATATATATATTTTTTTTTTTTCTCAACCTTATTTAATTGGCTGGAGCCTTCAGTACAATATTGAATAGAAGTGGAATGAGCAGTCGTCCTTGTCATGGTCCCGATCTTAAGGTGAAGCATTTAGTCTTTTTCCATTAAGTATGACATTAGTTGTAGATTTTTCATAGATGTTTTTTATCAGGTTTAGAAAGTTCTCTTATTTTCCTAGTTTGATGGAGTTCTATCGTTTTTTTTTAAATCATGAATAGGTGTTAAATCCTGTTAAATTCTTCTTCTTCATGTAGTAAAGTGATCATATGGATTTTGTCCTTTAGTCTGTTAACACATTGATCAATTTTTGAGGAATAAACCAAAACTGAATTCTTGGGACAAATCCTATGTAGTCATGATGTTTTTATCATTTTATATAATACATGCTGTGATCTGCTAAATTTTGTTCAGAGTTTTTATGTCTGTATTACAAGGGATGGTGGTGGTGTGTAATTATGTTTTCTTATAATGTCTTTGGTTTTGGTATCAGGGTACCTCATAGAATGATTTGGGAAGTGTTCTTCCCTCTTCTATTTTCTCAAAGGGTTTATATATAATTGACATTATTTCTTTGTTTAATGTTTGATAGAATTCACCAGTGAGGCTATATAGGGCTGAAGTTTTCTTTGGGGAAGGTTTGTTTTTGTTTTTGTTTTTTTAAGAAAGAGAGAGAGAGAGAGAGAGAGAGAGAGAGAGAGAGAGACTCAAGTAGGCTCCATGCTCAGCGTGGAGCCCGACATGGGACTTGATCCCATGATCCTGGGGTCCTGACCTGAGCCAAAATCAAGAGTCAGATTTTCAACTGACTGATCCACCCAGGTGCCCCTGCTACTTGCTTCTATCACCTACTGATTAAGAAGTGCTGAAGTCTCCAGCTGTAATTATCTATTTATTTATTTTTCCTTTCATTTATATGAATTTTTCATGATGTATCTGAGGCTCTGTTATTAGATACATACACATTTATCATTATCAAATATGTCTCTTTGTTCCAGGTAATATTCCTTGTTCTGAAATTTACTTTGTCTGAAAATACTGTTTTTTGCCTTGTATACCTTTTTCATTCTTTTACTTTCAATCCTTCTGTGTCTTTATATTTATAATATGTTATAGTGTATCTGAACTCCGATGTTACATATTGATTTAGTGTCCCTCAGGTCACTGATGCTTTATCTATTTCAGTATTTTTCTTTCTGTGGTGTTCATTCAGGACAGCTCCTATTACTGGGTTTTAAATTTACTAATATTTTATTTTATACTGTTTAAGCTGTTGCTATTCTCATTCATTGTATTTTTCATTTCAGATATTGTATTCATATTGCCTAGAAGTTCCATGGATTGTTTTCATGTCTTTCCTTTTTCTCCTGATCATTCTCATGTTTTCTCTACCTCCTTTAACATATGGAACATGTTTGTGATAGCTTTTAAAAACATCCTTGTCTGCTAATTTCATTATCTCCATCACTTTGGGCTCTATTTCTATTGATTGATTTTTTTTTTCTCGTTAATGGATTTTGTTTTCTTGATCCTTTGCACTCCTGGTAATTTGTATTATTATTATTGAATCCTGGACATTGAGTTATTTACTTTTTTAGATGATGCATTTTGTTTTATGCCTTACATAGTATTGGACTTTTATTCTAATGTATAGCTAATTTACTTGGAATTTACTGGATTGTTTCAAGGTTTGCTTTCAAGCTTTCTAAGGATGTATCCAGAGTTAACACTACTGCCAAGAGGGCAATACTTTTCTCAGGTCACTGCCTGATGTCTTTTGTAGTTTGAGTTCTTTTCACTCTGGCTGGTAGGAAAATGAACTGTTTCCATCCCTGTGTGAGCTGCAGGCACTGTTTGGTGTACAGCTTTCCTGGGCTTCTTTCTTTTCTCTTTCTTCTACTCTGGTAGTTTTCCTTCAGATGCAGAGATCATTGCCCAGTTGAGGACTTCAGAGCTCTATTATTCTCTCTTTTCAGAGGGAAAGTCTAGCTGTCTTGTCCCCTTCAAACTTCAGTCTTTATCTTCCCATCTCAGTGATACTGCTGTGTTCTGTTTGGGTTATCGCTTCCTGTACTAGCAATTTCTTCCAGGCAGAAAACTGGGGCAATTATAAGGCTTATCTCATTTATTTCCCTTCTCTCAGTCCTTTGTGGCCTGTTGTTCAATGTCTGAAAAACATTACTTCATCCATTTTTTTTCTGACTTTCTAATTGTTTAAGGCAGAAAGGTAAATCTAGTGCCTGTTACTTCATGGTCAGAGGTGGAATTACACACACATTAGCTTGGCTGTATTTAATCCCTCAAGTCTCTGGACACACAGATGTGCAATTTTTGTGGTCTGAAATTTAATGGATAAGGAAATACATGACTGCCATAATTTGGGAGAAACAGGATGGGAAATGCTTTCAATTTAATATTGAAGATAACCCAGCTGACCACAACACTGATGGGAGATTATTTCAGCCTGAATGTAGTATTCTGATTTCTCGTCTACAATTGTTGATGTGTATTAGAATGACTTAGTAATGTTGAGTGTAGTGTGAGGGCTCTATCTAAATGTAGGAAGAGCCCAGAAGAATGATAGGAGTGGAGAAAGAAGGCTCTGGTGTTGACTTCCTTTGATTCTGGGAACAAACCTATGTTGCTACTATCAGATTTGCTTAGAAGGATGATGATAGCAGAAGTGGTAGGAAACCTCAACCTTGATCTCCTTTCAGCAGGACTGAGTGTTGGAGAAGGGAGGGAAGGGAATGAGCCTCTATCCATTTCCTTGAGTTGCTTTATTTTTAATTAGATGAACTTCCTTCTTACATTGAGACCTAGCACCTGATAGCGGAAGATGCCAGGATTAACGGATGCATGGATAGGAAAAAGAGACATTAGTGTCTTCTATTCTTTCTTGTCAGCAATTCTCAAGATGTTTTTTAATGGCAACCACCAGGCTCTAGTTGCTAAATACTGGGTTTGCAGCTTTTTATTATAGTCATCCCATTTTAGTTTCAGAGAATATTTTAATTGGATGGTTTTGACTTATTTGGAGTTGTCAGAATTCATACAACATAGTAGAATAACCTTAGGGATTTTGAAATGTGTGTCTCGAAATAGAGCCGGAAAAAAAAAAAAAAAGAGGAATAGAATCTGTGTTGGTATTAAAATCCACTTGGAACAAGGGAAATTTACAGCGTGGGTTGCTTTGTGGACTCTCCCAACATCACTGCTGAGTCTGCACTTTGGGGGACAGTCTGTCATTTAAATACTGCCAGGTTGTTCATTTTAAATGATCTGTTCTGAACAAAATAGTCTTTATTAAAAAAACTTTGGGCTAAATTCTTTTACCAAAACAGGTTCCATGTCATACTAAAAGATGAAATTTGCCACATCAATAGTATTTTAGAAAAACCAGCTACAATTGGTAATGAAGTGCCCTAAATACTTGAAAAGGTATGAGAGTTGCAAGTCATCAGAAAGCTGTTCATCTTCAGCTTTGTAATATTTTGAAATAGGGCCATCTAGTGGAAATGTGGGTCATCCCCTAACTGTGAAACCGTGAGTGCATCCTCTAAGACCTTACATTCCCGTTTTTAAAATATGTTTTAATGCTTCTGAATCCAAATTACCTGTTCCTATATAAATAAATAGTCTGCTCAGAAATACATTTCCTCTCAAGTTCTTGAACTGATTAATTTAGTAATATCATAAGCTGTCAATAGACATTCAATTAGGTTTCTCAAAGTTCTAAGTTGTTAACTACCCCCCCGCCTTCTATGAAAAACAGCCCTTTCTAGTCTGCTTCCTTCCCACTACCACCCCTTTCACCATGAAATCTTATTGAAGAACTAACATGCACGTGGGAGACAATCTGAGAATTATAAGATGTTGGTTACAAATGTAACTGGAATGTATATGATGACATCAAACACATTGTTGAAATTGTGTGACAGGTCAAAGTGTGTTTCCTTGGACTGGTTGAAGACTAAAGACCTCTAAGGAAAGATGTATATAAATTTCTCCCTAATCAAATAAGATGGAGAGTTTGTTCACCAAACTCATTTTGTTCTCTTCCTGGAAATATAGCTAAATTACATTTCTCACTGTCCCCGTGCAGTTAAGTGGGGTCCCGTGCTTGAGTTCTGGCAAATGGAATGTGGATGGAAGAGATATATTATCCTTTCCAGTTCTGGCTCCTAAAATGTCCTGCATCACCATTCATGTTTCTTTTGCCTCCCTTCCTCACCCTCCAGCCAGTGGATGTGATTGCCCAGGCAGACCATGGAACTCTTTATCAGCCTGGGCCCTTCGATGCCTCTGTGGAGCCTACACCTGCTTCCTAATCCCCACAACCTACCACAAACTGTGAAATGGACATGAAATATATTTTCAAAACTTTTAGCCATTGATATTTGGGGATTTTTTGTTCATTACCCTGATTAACACAGGAGAGAAGAAACAACTGGAAGAAAGAAAAGAAGATGATGTGAAAGAAAGGCAATAAGGTCCAAATTTCCTTCAGAGACATTTGTGAGCATTATGACTCTTCTCCAGGTTTCAGAGTAAGCATGTGGTTGATAAATTCTGAAAACATCTAGCAGAACAGCAGAAAGTAGAACCACAGAGTGCTTTCTGACAGGGTCTGAGCTTATGGTGTCAGGAAGGTGGGCTGTGGATGGAGATAATGAAGTTTGAATGGAGATGCTTCCCACTGCTTGAGACATGGTGAACCCAGGGTGAAGTGATTACAGTATGGGGTATTTGGGAACAGGGCTTGCACAGCTTTAGCCAGCAGACATTTACTAACGTCATACACTGTTTTATGCTAATTAAACTTTTCAATGAACTTTATTCCAAGATGTCCTGCAAGATATGATATGTGCCATTTCCATATAATAGGTATTCCAGGTATATTCAGGCTAGCCAGAGTGGGATTTTAGCAAAGTTGTTCATCTGAACCATTTGTGGAAGCAATAGATGGCACAGGTTTAACACACAAGGAGACTTTTAAGTGGGTGAAAGAAATAGAAATAATTGGACCAGGGCACCTGAGTAGCTCAGTTGGTTGAGCGTCTTACTCTTGATTTCCATTCAGGTCATGATCTGAGGGCTGTGGGATCGAGCCCTGGGTTGGGCTTTGCACTGAGCATGGAGTCTGCTTAAGATTCTCTCCCCTTCTGCCTCTCTCGCCTGCTCATTCTCTCTCTTTCTAAAAAAATAAAAAAGAAAAAGGAAATCATTGGACCACAGAGGTCAAAGTTTTGTAGAGGATGTAGGACTTAGCTAAACTGTCAACTGGCAGAGAGGAAGTAGGCAAGTGTGACTGGTGTCAGAAGGCAAAGAGAGATTAGAGAATAAGGAGATATTGTTGGTGGGGGGCAGGTAGAAAGGCGATTGGTCCTATAATGTAGGACTGAGGTAGAGGAAGAAGGTGAAATTAAGCAGCATAGACAAGAAGAAGGCAAATCACTAAGAACCTTGAAAGCCATCACAGGAATTTGGATTTGAAGCTATAGTCCAGAACTACCAGGCCAATTAAATATGATTAATTAGAAAACAGGACTGGACTTATCCAAACATTTGTTCTGGTACCTGTCATCACTCACCCCATGGCACACACATGGGCATTTCAAACTGAAAGAGGGTCTGAGTGAACACACAGCTCCTCCATCTAAACATTCAGAGATAATGAAAAGTGTTAGTTTTTCCTCTTCCTTGACTACTCTCTCTCCTTGTCTGCTCACTGACACTGTCTCATCCCTCTAGATCCAGTTCTATCAAATTCTGTACTTTGAAGCCTCTTCTGAATCCTCACCGGTAGTTGATCACTCCTTCCTTTGTGCAGCCATGGTACTAGACATATGCCTCTACTATCTCCTGCTATAGGTAGTTATTACTTATCTGGATCTCACACCAATTGTGGGATTCCTTGAAGACAGGGGCTGTGTCTCACTTAACTTGTATCCCTGACATTGAGGTCAAGGCCTGTCATTGGGTAGGTACTCAAGATTGATATGTGATAAATGCACAGATGGATGGATAAATGAAAAGTAGATAGGTTTATTTTTCCCAAGGCTGGAGACTTCATTACACATTTTCTATAGTCATTATGTAAACTTATTTGCCTACATATCTGTCTTTCTTATTAGAGTGTGAGGCTCCTTGAGTCTTGTTCATAAATTTATTCTCAGCACAGTTCAGTGTCTGGCATATATAAAACACTAAGTAAAATGTTTACTGAATGGATGGATGCATGGATGGCTCCTGCTATAAACACAAATTACCAAGATTTGGTGGTATGATATTTTGGAAGGAATTTGATATATGGAAAATATGAATTATTATAAATAAATAGTTGCTACGTGGATGGAACTGGAGAGTGTTATGCTAAGTGAAATAAGTCATACAGAGAAAGACAGATACCATATGTTTTCACTCTTATGTGGATCCTGAGAAACTTAACAGAAGACCATGGGGGAAGGGGAAGGGGAAAAAAAGTTACAGAGAGGGAAGGAGGCAAACCATAAGAAACTCTTAAATACTGAGAACAAACTGAGAATTGATGGGGGCTGGGGGAGAGGGGAAAGTGGGTGATGGGCATTGAGGAGGGCACCTGCTGGGATGAACACTGGGTGTTGTATGGAAACCAATTCACCAATAACTTTCATATTAAAAAAAAAATAGTTGCCAGAAGAGTGCTTATATATTTGCATAAGGTAAAACACAAACTTGAAGTAAGACACAAACTTGAAAGTAGAGCATATTTGGGATATTGTTATGATATGTTGCCTGAAGTAACCAAATTACAGAAAACTTTGCACCTTACCACAGGGATACTTTGGGTTTGATACTGAAACCTTTTCTCCCTGAATAAGAGAAACCAAATTTATCCCATTGCAATTAGTCTCTTGCTTCTCTGAGTAGTTCCTGTGAATAAACAGGCCAATAAAAGTAAGCTAGTTCTGATGTAGTAGTCTTGAAGGATATGGACCAGTGAGGAACTGACCTCCATCTGATAGAAATAGGTGTGCTGAACCCAGCCATGGCAGGGACAGTTGAAGGAGGGTACATCCCATTAATTCAGATGATTTGTACTTTGAAATTCAGTGTGACCTTGTGACTTCCACCTTCCAACCAAGAGGAATCACTAATCTTGCACTAATATCCAACCATATTCAAGACCAGTAGAAAATGTCTGCATAGGTGGTTTATTTTCGTTCTTGATCTACCCAAAGAAATACACAGGCTGCTTTCCTCTCTTTTTAAGAAGAGCTTCATCGATTATAAGTAACTTCATTGATTATAAGTAACTTCAATGAAGTAAAAGTACTTCATTGATTATAAGTAACTTGGGAAGAAATGAAATAGACCATTTTCTCTGACCCTAATTTCTCTAAACAACTCAGTCAACAAAAAACACAGACTCAAAAGGTTATTGTGAAATTAAATAAGACATATACAAGAAAGTACTTTATAAACTGAAAAATTATGTGCCAATAATGGGTACTATAGCTAAGATCTCACAAAATGCACATTATTTTCACTGAATAAATATTGATACAATCAATGGGTGTAATGTTATTTCCCTAAAAGATGCAGATAAAAAGTTCAAGTATCAACAAATGAATTGACTATGTTAATAAGCACTGGCATAATTCTGGCTAAAGTAAATAGTGAGGAAAGAATTTTATCCAGTTTTGTGTCTCAATTCTACCTTTTATTGGGCCCAGTGTAGACATACTGCTTCTTAAAGTCACCAGGTAAATAAATTGATGATAGTGGATGTGGTGTTATCTGAAGGAGGCAGCATCTATTTGTGTGTGTGTGTGTGTGTGTGTGTGTGTGTGTACATGAACAAAGAAATGGGGAGAAGAATAATAACTCTTCTGGATTATGACCACTGCATCATCATGCTAATGAAATGCATGAGTACAGAAAAGAGAACAAAAGCCATTCAAATGAAATGTTCCAATCACTCATATCATTACGGATACCCATGAATACACCAAAGCAGGTGTGTAGAGATCAAAGATAACTTATGAACAGAAAAAAAAAAATGTTACATCAAAAATGTAAGACAGCTACATTTTCATAATAATGAAGGGTCTTATTGTTAATTAAAAAAATTGTTAATAATACTTTTCCTTTTCACTATTAATAAGGACTTTAAGATGTTATGGAAAATCTATTAAATAAAAAGATAAGGTAAATTTTATCAATTATTATGTAAATTTCCATTATAATTAGCTGGGATGGTTGAGATTCCACCTCCTTCCCTCCAAAAGCCATGTCTTTTATCCAAGAAAATCAACTAAAATTAATTCAGGAAAAGAAAAGATAAAACTAATTGCTCCTTGGGGGAAAAAGGAAAAGAAAACAAAACAAAGGAAAGAAAAATTGTCCTGGGTAGAGTTCAAAAAATTTTAGGCTTAAACACTTTGTGCCAATGTTTTGTGAAATGTATAACTTATGAAGTATTATTTACTAGGCTGAAATTATGGGATGAACTATTACATTTAGGAATATTAGAATTTATAGAAAGTTAGTTGTCAGTCTAGTCCCCAAAAGGCTGTACATCTGTTCTTATGAAGACATGCTCACTGTTTTTTCTTTAGTTTGTTCCCTGTTGGTCATTAATAATTTTATAAAAAAGAAAAAAACCTGTATATTCTTTACAAATTTAAGTAATGTAATAATACCTTTTAAAGGAGGAAAAACAAATTCTTGCATATTCCTAGAATAAAGTAATTTCCATTATACCTTTATTTAAATATTTACAAACACAACTTACATATAAACTCATTGTCTATATTCTGTTTCATCTATGCAACGGATATTAATTTACCAATTATGTGTGAACAAAAATATAAGGCTAAAAATTTGAATAATAAAACAATAACAGTGATGTGTTAAATAGTGGAAAGATGCATTTTGGGGTTCTCTGCTTCATTGTGTATTACTGGAACATTATTTGAGTTATTGAGCATTGTTTTTTTTTTCCCTTTTAAACGACGTTAATTTCAAACCAATTCTTGTTTTGTTGGCTGATCTGCTTACTAGCACCCTACAAAATGCAATAGAAACAAAATACTCTAACAAAAAGAAGACATAATGAAACCTTTTTCATTTTACTTGTTTATTACCTCACTGAATCAACTATTGCTAGTCAATACATACAAAGATGGAAACTTTGCTGTGAGGTGCTATGTGCTGTGAGGTGGCTCCATTCACCGCTTCCCTACTTCTGAATGACTGAGAAACTTGTATTCCTACAGTGCCATAACATCACGTGGAGTCCACCTGGCTCCATGCAATTGTAAACACACATGCAAATTTGGGTATTTGGTTATAAGGTGGTTATCCAAATGATCTAGAATGTGCTTACATGAAAAGTTTTAAATTATTGTTGAAAGGAAACACAAAATTTAGAAACTCTGGTAGAGAACTCGAGGGCGCCTTCTATGATGCAGAGGTAATGATTTTAATCTATTGTTTTTTCTAGAATGTGTCTGTTTGCCATCACTTGCCACTGAAAGTGCAGGGATCCAACTAGAAGTAACAACTTGAGGAGATGGACACTGTCTTGGACTACTTACATGCTTAAGAAGTCAAACAACTTATTCTGCCCTACTAATTGTAGGGTATTAAGACAGTTGTAGTCTTGCCAACTGTGCCTCACAGATGGAAACTATATAAGGTTCAGCTCAGAACTCCATCTCTGGCACACAGTTTGTGACCTTCTGCCTGTGTAAGTAATGAACTTTGTCATGAAGCTGTGGATTATATTAGTTTCTGTTTACCTCTAAGACACTGATTTAAAAAAAAAATTCCAAGTAGGGACTTCTAGAATGCTCCCTCTTGCAGATCTTCTAATCAACATGAGTAAGTATCCTTTTCCTCTTTGCGTCCTTGGAAATAATGATGCCTTGTGTGGTAGAGTGATAGATTATTATTTTTTTTAAAGCAAAAGAACAAGAGGAAAGAAACTTACTAAAAGGTAAAGGAATTTATAGAAAAAATAAATACGCTTAAATAAATGAAGATAGCACAAGAGCTTTTAAATTTCTGACTGGCAGTTTGAAAGGGAATTTTGATGGTGGAAACTGAATCTCAATTCCAGGTTGCAAATTCAGTCTGGTGGTAGAGGGTCCTGCACTCAGTTCGGCTCTCTGTCCTACATCACCTCAAATCAATGGTCTCAATCTCATCTCTGCTCCAACTGGTGTACTCTTCCAGGGCTCAAATCAAGTTGGCCTTTAAAAACATACTTGGAAGTATTAGACCCTTATTAAACAGATCCCAAGTTTATTGACAGAAGACAACCTCTCACCTTATCTCCCAGCTCCTTCTTTTCCCAGCCCACTGTTCTGTAGCTCCTTCCTGGTTTTGTGGACTGGTAAATGAGACCTTATAGAAAGCTCAACTTGACTGTACAGGATTTATAATTTCCCACAAGCTAGAGTGCCCTCTTGTGGGATTATCCAGGAGTTAATCCAGGTACTACCATCTGAATTTGTGAGTCCACATTTCCCAGGTGTGGTAGGTGAACTTGCTCCCCCACTGTGTTTTATTTTTAGAACCCATCTTCTTCTTGGGTTTCATAGCTATATGTAAATGGGAAGGGGTAGAAATACAGTAGGCAGTAGGCAGTGGTGTAAGAATATATTTTCCAAAACAATATTGATTTTCTTTCTTTTTTCTTTTTGAGTGTTGTGGTGGCAGGAGGTGAGGAAAGTATAGTAATTTTCCAGAGTAAGTCAGAATGGAGCTCCCAAATTCAAGAAATTACTAGATGTCTTTAACTCTACTCACCAAAGAAACATGTATGTGGGTTATCGAATGCCTCATTGAGGATATGTATCCTTCCTGGGATGATTAAGCACTCTCCCTTGACTATCAGTTGTTTGCATCTCATCCTAACAGGGTTGAGAGCTCTAACCTAAGGAGGTTGCAGAATTTTAGTCTAAAATGTAGCTATTATAAGATAGAATGAGGATTAGTAATAGCCTAAATGCATAGTTTACTTATTACTTCAAGGCACAGATTTTTAAAAACTTATTATTTGGAAGAACTTCAAATATATACAAAATACTATGTGAGAGGAGTATAATTACTCCCCCCATTTACCTATTAGACAGCATCAACAATTACCAACTCATTACTAATCTTCTTTCCTCTAAACCTCTTTCCTCCCTCTCCAATTATTTAAAGTATTTAGAAATTATGTACAATTATTTAGAAGGCATTGTATTCTCTCACCCATAAATATTTCAGTATGCATCTGTAAGAGATAAGAACTCCTCTTTAGAAATATAACCACAATGTCATCATATAAAAAATTAACAACTATTCCTTAATATTATAAAAGATCAAAGTAGTGTTCAAATTTCCCTCATTGTTTCACACTTTAAAAAGACTTGATTGTTTTAGTTTTGTGTGTACAATAATATTGAGAAAAAGGTACAGAGATTTTCCATATCCCCCTGCTCTCTCACACATGCATAGCCTCCCCCATTATCAACATCACTCACTAGAATAGTACTTTTTTTTTTTTTAACCAAGGATGAACTTACCTCGATACACCATAATCACTCGAAGTCCATAGTTTACCTTAGGGTTCACTCTTGATGTTGTACATTCTATGGGTTTGGGCAAATAACATATATCCATCATTACAATGTCACACAGAATATTTTCCTTGCCCGAAAAATCCTCTGTGTTCTGCCTATTCATACATTACCCCCTGCCCCCTGGCCTGGTAACCATTGATCTTTTTATTGTCTCCATAATTTTAGCTTTTCCAGAATGTCATATAGTGTGAGTCATACAGTATGTAGGGTTCTCAGATTGGTTCTTTCTTAGTAATACACATTTAAGTTTTGTTCATGTCTTTTCATTGGTTAGTAGCTCCTTTCTTTTTAGTGCTGAATAACATTCTTTTTTAAATGTTTTTATTTATTTTTGAGACAGAGAAAGAGAGAAAATGAGTCGGGGAGGGGCAGAGAGAGAAGGAGACACAGAATCCGAAGCAGGCTCCAGGCTCTGAGCCTGATATGGGGCTGGAACTTGTGAACTGTGAGATCATGACATGAGGTTGGTGCTTAACCAACTGAGTCACCCAGGTGCCCTGGTGCTGAATAACATTCTATTATCTGGATGTACTGCAGTTTATCCAATCACTTATGGAAGGAAATCTTGTTTGCTTCCAAATTTTGGCGGTTATGAATAAAGCTGCTATAAACATCTGTATGCAGATTTTGTATGGACATAAGTTTTCAACTTCTTTTGTTAAATACCATGGCATGTGATTGCTGGATCATATAGTAAGAGTATGTTTAGTTTTATAAGAAACCACCAGTCTTCCAAGGTAAGTAATATTTTGCATCCCACTGACTACGCTGTTGCTTCACATTCTCACCAGCATTTGGTGCTGTCAGGATCCCAGATTTTGGCCCTTCTTGTATAATGGTATCTCATTGTTCTAATTTGCATTTCCCTGATGACATATGATGTGGAGCATGTTTTCATATGCTTACTGGCCATCTGTATATCTTCTTTAGTGAGATGTCTATTAAGATCTTTGGTCTATTTTTTACTCGAGTTGTTCATGTTCTTATTGTTGAGTTATCATCTCTTTTTTTACCTTCCAAATTTTTATTTAAATTCAAGTTAGTTAACATACATTGGAATATTAGTTTCAGTTGTAGCATTTAGTGATTCATCACTTACATATAACACCCAGTGCTTGTCACAACATGTGCCCTCCTTAAGACCCATCACCCCCTTCACCCATCCCCTCACCCACCTCCACTTCAGCAACCCTCAGTGTGTCCTCTACAGTTAAGAGTCTGTTTTATGGGTTTGCCCCTCTCTTTTATCCCCTATGTTCATCTGTTATATTTCTTAAACTCAACATCTGAGTGAAATAATATTGTTTTTGTCTTTCTGATTTATTTCACTGAGTATAATACTTTCTAGTTCCAACTACATTGTTGCAAATGGCAAGATTTAATTCTTTTTTTATAGCTGAATAATATTCCATTGTATATATATACCACAACTTCTTTATCCATTCATCAGTTGATGGACATTTGGGCTCTTTCCATAATTTGGCTATTTAAAATTTTTTTTTAATTTCAATTATAGTTAGTTAATATACAGTGCAATATGGGTTTCAGGAGTAGAATTCAGTTATTTGTCATATACCACACCCAGTGTTCATCATCATAAGTGCCCTCCTTATACCCATCACACATCTAACTCATCCCCCACCTCCCTCCCTCCATCAACCCTGAGTTTGTTTTCTATTAAAAGTCTCTTATGGTTTGTTTCCCTCTCCCCCCCCCATATGTTTATCTGTTTTGTTTCTCAAATTCCATATATGAGTGAAATCATATGGTATTTGTATTTCTCTATCTGACTTATTTCTCTTAGCATAATCCATTCTAGCTCTATCCACATGGTTGCAAATGGAAAGATTTTATTCTTTTTGATGGCTGAATAATATTCCTGTGTGTGTGTGTGTGTGTGTGTGTGTGTGTATGTGTGTGTGTACTACCTCTTCTTTATCCATTAATCAGTCAATGGACATTTGGGCTCTCTCCATAGTTTGGCTATTGTTGATAACACTGCTATAAACATCAGGGTGCATGTACCCCTTCAAATCTGTATTTTTGTATCCTTTAGGTAAATACCTAATAGTGTAATTGGTGGGTCATGGGGTAGTTCTATTTTTAAATTTTTGAGGAACCATGTAGTTCTCCAGAGTGGCTACCTCAGTTTGCATTACCACCAACAGTGTAAGAGGGTCCCCTTTTCTTTGCATCCTCGCCAACACCTGTTGTTTCTTGTATTAATTTTAGCCATTCTGAAAGGTGGTATCTCATGGTTTTGATTTGTATTTCCCTTATGATAAGTGATGTTGAGCATCTTTTCATGTGTTAGACATCTGGATGTCTTTGGAAAAGTGTCTATTCATGTCTTCTGCTCATTACTTCACTGGATTATTTGGTTTTTGGGTGTTGAGTTTGGTAAGTCCTTTATAGATTTTGGATACTAACCTTTTATCAGACATCTTATTTTTAAATATCTTCTCCCATTCCATAGGCTGACTTTTGGTTTTGTTGATTGTATCCTTCACTATGCAGAAGGTTTTTATCCTGATGAAGTCCCAATAGTTCATTTTTGCTTTTGTTTTCCTTGCCTCCAGCGACACGTCTAGCAAAAAGTTGCTGTGGCCAAGGTCAAAGAGATTGCTGCTTGTTTTTTTCTCTAGGATTTTGATGGTAGCCTGTCTCACATTTAGGTCTCACATCCGTTTTGAATTTATTTTTGTATATGGTGTAAGAAAGTGGTCTAGTTTCATTCTTCTGCATGTTGCTGTCCAGGTTTCCCAGCACCACTTGTTAAAGAGACTGTCCTTTTTCCATTGGATATTCCCTTCTGCTTTGTCGAAGATTAGTTGACCATATAGTTGTGGGTCCATTTCTAGGTTCTCTATTCTGTTCCATTGACCTATGTGTCTGTTTTTGTGTCAGTACCATACTGTCTTGATGGTTACAGCTCTGTAATATAGCTTGAAATCTAGAATCATGATGCCTCCAGTTTTGTTTTCCTTTTTCAGTATTGTGTTGGTTATTCAGGGTCTTTTGTGGTTCCAGAGTTATCATCTCTTTTAATCTATGGGTTATCATCCCCCACCCCCCCCCCCCGCCTCTCTCTTTCTGTTTTTCCCTTCAATATATTTTTGTTTAAGAAACCGAGTTACTTGTCTAGTTTCTACGGTATGGATTTTTCTGAATGTATCATTTTGGTGTTGTATAGGAATTACAGGAGTCTGTCCATGTATTTCCTTTAAATGAGCTAGAAACTTCCTTTAGATCTAGAAACTTGAACAGATTCAGGTTCATTTTTTTTTTGTTTGGCAAGGTTACTTCACAGGCAGTGAAGCACTCTTCCACCAGGAGGCGCACTTACTCTCTTTTTGAGACAGGCAGCTTTTGATGATCATTGCATTTACTCATTAATGGTTGCAGAGTAGTGATATTCTACTTTTGCCATCCCTTCTTCTTTTATCAGGTTATGCTTCTTTGATTAAATTTTTCCTTCATAAACTATTTTGTTACTCCAAGATGCAACTTATACAGAGATGCCAACTTACACAAAGTGCTTGATTTTTCCCTTTCACTTAACAGCTTTCAAAATAATGAGTTGGTTTCCTAACACCATACAAAAATGACCAATGAGTTTTTTTTTTTAACTCATCATGAACTCATGTATGTGAATCTCTTTGATATTTTTCATTCCACTGAGGTCATTATACTTATTGATACCCAAATTATTTTATCTTTGACCGGTGGAAGTCTATTCTTGGCTCCTGAATCATTTTTTTTTTTAAGTTTATATATTTATTTTGAGAGAGAGAGAGCATGAGCCAGGGAGGGGCAGGGGCAGGGAGAGAATCCCAAGGAGGTTCTATGCTGTCAGTGTGGAGCCCAACCCAGGGCTTGATCCCATGAACTGCAGGTTCATGACCTCAGCCAAAATCAAGAGTTAGATGCTCAACCAACTGAGCCACCCAGGTGCCCCTGCTTCTGAATCCTTTTGACATGACCCAAACAGTCATGTCAATTTAAAAATTTCCCTGCTTTCTGCCAAGCAAGATGTTCCTGACTTCTTTTACATTTCTTAACTCAGACCTAGAATTAGGTATTTCTCTAGGGCAGTGGTTCTCAAAGAGTGATCTGGGGACCCCTGGGAATCCCTGTGATCTTTTCATGGTGTCTATGAGGCCAAAATTATTTTCATACTAATACCAACATGCTATTTGCCCTTTTTAAGTCTCATTCTCTTACAAAAGTATAGTTTTACAAGGGCTATGTGGTGTATGATATTATGATTGAATGTAGAAGTGGTTTTAAAAATTCTGCTGTCATTATTAGGCCAGACTTTAAAGAGATTTACAAAAATGTAAAACAATGGCACTCTTCTCACTAAATAATTTTTGTTAATAGATATTTTGTTATTTTAAAATCTGTTTTGGGGCGCCTGGGTGGCTCAGTCGGTTAAGCCTCTGACTTTGGCTCAGGTCATGATCTAGCGGTCTTTGAGTTTGAGCCCCACATCTGGCTCCATGTTGGCAGCTCAGAGCCTGGAGCCTGCTTCAGATTCTGTGTCTCCCTCTCTCTCTCTGCCCCTCCCCTGCTCATGCTCTGTCTCACTCTGTCTCTCAAAAATAAAAAATAAAATAAAATAAAATGTTTTAATTTCTAACATCAGTAGGTATAACCCATACACACAAAACCTCTTTGGGATCCTCAACAACTTTCAAAAGTTTAAGGAAATTTGAGAAGCAAAATGTTTGAGAACTGCTGTTCTGAGGAGTCCTGGTTTCTTCTAATGGAAAATGGTATTTAGAAATCACACTATAGGTGCTAGAGATGTTTATGGTTACTGGATTGGCCATTGTTTTTTAAGTCATTTCAATGGGCAGAGCTAAGATACAATGATATATATATCTCTCTCTCTATCTATCTATATGTATATAGATAGATATAGATATAGATATAGATATAGAGAGAGAGAGACAGAGACAGAGACAGAGAGAAAGTGCACGCACACGTGAGCAGGGGAGGGGGCAGATGGAGAGAGAATGTTAAGCAGGCTTCATGCTCAGCATGGAACCCAGTGTGAGGTTTGATCCCACGACCCTGCGATCATGACCTGAGCCGAAATCGAGTTGGATGCTCAACTCACTGAGCCACCCAGGTGTCCCAAATAAACATATTTAAAGATAAAATACATCATGAATTGTTACGGAGTTTTTTATTCAAATTCAGGCCTTCAGAGTTTTTACTTAAAGTCATACAATTTACATTTGTAACTCCTTTCTCCCATTACAAAAATTCCAGTGTAAATGTTTACTTTCAGTGTCACATTAATAATACCACCACTACCAATATATATTACCTAAAATAATTTAAGATTTTTTTTGAAATTCCTCTGTCTTTGAGGCATACCTCTCTATAGATGTACAGTAATTTGATGGATTAAATTTACTCAAAATGGTGTGTGTTTTGGGGATTATGCCACCTGGCAGATCAGTTAGATTCATGTGTTTTTAGTTTTGATTGTTAGAGAAGATTTTGTAAATTTAATTTTGTTTTACAAAAGTATAAAATGTTTACATGGTTCTAGAGTCAAATCTGTTACATAGGATATATACAGAGATGCCTAGCTTCTATCCCTATCTCCTCTATCCTATTCCCTTTCTCCCCCAATAGCAATAGTTTCCTTCACATTATTTTTCAAATTTAATTGAAAATTAAATTTCTCTTTTTGGATAAAAGGTAGCATACTATATACACTTCCCTCCACTTAGTTTTTTTTTTTTTTTCACTTAACAGTAGATTCTAGAGATCACTCTACAGTTGTGTATAGACCAGAGAATTGCATTATTGCACCATAATTTCTTCAACCAGCCCACCACTGAGGAATTTCCAGTATTTTATTGTAAATAGTGCTGCTGTGAATATTCGTGCACATTCTTTTCATATTTTTACCACTGCATCTTTTGGATACAGTCCTCGAAGTGGAATTTCTGGTCAAAGCATGAACGGGTCCAATTCTGTTAGATATTAAGCTACTCTTTTTTTGACTCCGCAGTACAGATAAACAGATTGAGACTGCTCAAGGTCACTTTACCAGTCACTGACACAGCTGGCACTTAAACTCGGAAGTAACGTTCTCCACAGACTCAAGTATAGTCATAGGAAGAGGAGTACCAGGGTGGGAGAGGGAAGTGAAGAATTTGCATTTGGACGTCCCATTCACTGAATCACATATTCTCATCCTTCCAAGTCTCAGCACACCACTCTAGCCCTCCTACCTCTCTTGCTTCTTTTCGTCACTTCCCCCCCCCCCTCCGCCCACAACTAAGGCGCACCGACCATCCACCCCCAAGTAACCTGGGCGGATAAAGATTTCGTGCAAGCCCAGCCCCTGCGCCGAGGTCGGAGCCGCTGCGGAGGCAGGACCAGAGTGACGTCATAACGGCGCGCCGCTCCCGAACGTCCGCGCAAGGTCGCCTCAGAAGGGGGGTGGCGCGCGCCTAAGTGAGAAGACCCTGGTCGGGGAAGCGCCGTGTCCTGCCTCGGTACCAGGGGCGACATGTCGGGGTACACGCCGGATGAGAAACTGCGGCTGCAGCAGCTCCGAGAGCTGAGAAGGCGATGGCTAAAGGACCAAGAACTGAGCCCCCGGGAGCCGGTGCTGCCCCCGCAGAGGGTGTGGCCTATGGAGAGATTCTGGAATAAGTTTTTGCAGGACCAGGCCCCCTGGAAGAAGGTGGTGAGTGACAAACCATCCTCGCACTGATACACCCCGCCGCGACCCCCAGCCTGGCCGCTCGACGCCTGCTCATTATAGACACACCAAGGACTGACATCACTCTGGGTCCGCAAATCCCCGTAGTTCCTGAGGGAGAACCAGGTTCAACCGAGACTCAGGTTTAATAGGGACGCTATCTTGTCCCAAGAGTCCTGGGCTGGGAGTTCTGGAGTTCAGGAGTGTGTATGGCTTCGGGAGAGCCCTTTCGCTGTCATGTGTGATGAGAAGGAGGCGAATCTTTGCTTAGGTTTTACAGAATGATAGGAGGATTCCTTGAGTGAAAATTATGTGATTTTAGTATTTAAAGACACCTGCCTGCTTTTTAAAAGTTGAGGTTATAGATACTAACATTACACCCAACTGACCAGAAGGCACAATGACTCCCTAACTGGTAGTACAGCCCCCATGTGATCACCATAAAAGATAAGAGTCCTACTTGTATGCTTATTGAGTAATATTCAAGAGCCACCCTTCTGAACAACCACTATGTACTTCTGACATATTGTTTAATTTGCAAATGCCATTTCTGGACTTCACACTGGAGAAAATCACTCATTTAAGAGCTGTCTTTATTTTAAGGGTCTCTGGATACTTGAAGTTATTCATTAAATTACATTAGTTTAAGTGATGAATACTATATCTCAGAATTGCTTTCAAAAAGCTGTAACATTGGCTGATAATAATGGTAATAATACTATTAAGTAACACTTGGGTGCTTACTTTCTGCCTTGGATTTTGCTGAGCATTTCTCATGTGTTACTTTCTTTACTTCTGTAAGGTAAGGTAGACACTACTTCTTTTTTTTCTTTTTAATTTCTTCTTTTTTTTGGTGTTTATTTATTTTTGAGAGAGACAGAGTGTGAGCAGGGGCTGAGAGAGAGAGAGACAGACAGAATCTGGAGCAGGCTCCAGGCTCTGAGCCATCAGGGCTCAAACTCACAAACTGTAAGATCATGACCCAAGCCCAAGTCGGAGGCCTAACCAACCGAGCCACCTGGGCGTCCCGGGTAGACACTACTTCTAATCCTTATTTTAAATGTGTGGAAAATGAGGCCTACGGAAATTGAATGATTTACCCATAGTCACAGAGCCACGAATTGAAGGAGTTCACATTGAGATCCACGTGTATCTACTTCTTCCTGTGCTACCAAGTCTTGTGCACATTTTTCTCAGAAAGTCGTATTAGATACTTATTTATGGTGGTAAAATTAAATTCTGATTCAACCCTCCTTTCACCCTTTGTATCCCTGACACTACTTGTTGATTTTGGCAGCTACCTGGTTGGAAGTTGACATTCCACCCATCAGCCAGCGATGAAAGGAAGTAAATGATTGTTGAAGTCTGATTTACCTTCCTTTGAGTTAATTTTTCTTCCATAATCAGATGTACTGTAATACCTAGAGTCTAGTTAGTCCTTTCCCTGGTAAGATAGGTGTGTTGCAGTCAAATTGGCTGTCATGGAAAAATTCCATTTTTACCTCTATTTTGCCTTTCTCTTTTAAGATAGTGTTCCTGAAGGCATCTCAAAGTGAGCTTGGAACACCCCGTCTCAATATGTAAAACATTCTTTTTCGAGCTTTGGTGTGCTCAAGGTTGTCTGTCTTACACCTAGAATGATGCATGTGTGTTGACTGTGGATGTCTGAAATTGATAAGTAAATAGACTTTACCTGAAAAATTCTGTAGGTTTGATTACTCTAGTTAAATCAATTAAAATTATTCTTTCATTATTTTTGCCATGTTTTATCTAACAAGCTTATATTAAGGATTTTTTTTTTGTAGTCTTTAAAATCTCTATATATCTATAAATATCTTACTGTAGCTTTGCAAAATGTTGCTTGTCTTAAGCCTTGTTTGCTCTGAACTCTGTAGATATCCCCTAGCAGGCCCTGTGTTTAATAAAAATATTTGAGTGGGTGAGGTTAATTACAGACTGTAGTAAATATGTAGTATGTAGGCATTTAAAAATAATCATGACATTATTATATCATTGATGCTTTTTTCCTGCCACAGACATAAAAAAAATGGGATATCTGTTTATGTATGTTTCTTTTCCCTCCAGATTTATAAGGCATATGGACACAGTATCTTTGCTTTTACTCATGTACTTATACCTGCCTGGATTATTCATTATTATATCAAATATCATGTGAATGTAAGTATGTTTTAAGTATGTATTTTTCAAAATTTATTTTTGATATTATACAAAATTATTTCCCATGTGGGCATGCCTTACCCTGCTTTACTTAGTGGAAATAATCTGCACTTATAACTGGTTTCGAACTACTTTGAACCCTTTTAGGTGAAAGGTTTAATGAAACTTAAGTATGGTTTTTCAAAAAATTAATCTTTATATTAGTTGATTACAATGTGAAATGAGTTTTCTCATAAAAATAGTGTTTAAATGATCAGAATGTAGTTGACCTAATAATACTGGTGTGAACTTGGGGTTCCAAGTAGGAAGCAAGAAAAGAATTTCTGCTCCTTTGTTTGAACATAGATGTGATATAAGATACAATTCAAATCAGACAAAGGTTATCTTTGTCATCATTCCATTTCTCTTCATTCTATCTGATTTTTCACGATTTTCTTTCTTTAGAATCCATGATGCCCAAAAGCTTGAACTTTGTCATGAAAAGATCTTGCATGTAGTGATTGAACTGAGCCAGTTGCCACATTTTAAAGCTGAGGGATAGTCTGGTATAGGGTGTTGGATCCAAGGCAGGGTGAGGAAGGATTGCATTTGGGGGAGTGGCATGGAGGGGAGAGGAGTGGTGGCTGCCCAGCATGGGATGTCATAACCCAAATAGAGTGAATGGGGCATTCTTGTACCCACTGAAGATACTGGGTCCTGGGAAGAGGGAAAGTTGGGAGGGGGAAGGTTGGTGAATATACTTGTTTGGAGAGCAGCAGTGGTCATTAACCTTGGGTAGGATATTGGAACCTGAGCAAGGGGAAGAGGACATCTGGAAGAAAGGTCGTTTGGGGCAATGATGGAGGAGGCAATCTATAGTAAGATCTCAGGACTGGAATGAGGTGAGGTTATTTATACTGGAGTGTGGTGGTAGTGACAGGAGATTGGTTATAGGAGAATGATTCAAATAAGTACATACATTGATGATAATGAGACCCGGAATTCTCATGTCAGAAAAGGGACTTACGTGGAAAGATAGAAAACCCTGCGGTACTGGAACGGAATTGGAATTTTTGGTGTAAACTCAAGGTTTTTAATGTGTATTGATACAGAATTCTGTATATAAATGTGGGTATTCCCTAGGTCTGTCCACTGACAGGCATGGTTGCTGTGCTACCACATGGTAATTAACATATCTAGCAGCCTGGTCTTATTTTCTAAATTCTCCACTGAAAGGATCCTGAGCTCTTTGGAGAAATGGCCAATTCCAGAGCTGGGGCAGGAAAAGTACAAAGTGAACTTATTGTACTCATCCGCACTCCCGCAGGACAATGTGAGCATCAAAATAACTAATGATAGGGGCGCCTGGGTGGCTCACTTGATTGAGTGTCCAGCTTCAGCTCAGGTCATGGTCTCATGGTTTGTGAGTTCAAGCCCCACATCGGGCGTGCTGCTGCCAGTGCTGAGCCCACTTTGGATCCTCTGTCCCTCTCTCTCTCTTCCCCTCTCCCACTCATGCTGTCTCTTGCTCTTTCTCTCTCTCTCAAAAATGAATAAACATTAAAAAAACTAATGATAGTTAGTTATAACTGAATAAATAAAATGCAAAACCATGAGTGCACACACATACAAAAAATTAATAAATGGGTAGAGGAGACCATTTTTTTGTACAGTAGATTGCTAAATATTAAATGGACAAGGACTGATACAATTAGAAAAGTCACCACTTGAGAATCATCAAAGTAACATTTTCTTCAGCCAGAGAACATCAAAAAGTTGCTAACGTTAAACTCAAAAGTATGGTTATCTTCACCATACTTATTTGTTGCAACTAATGGGACAGATTGGAAATGTGTACTGCTTGATAGGGTGCAGTGAGAAAACAGCATCAAGCATGTGCTATTCCTGCCAGAAATGTATAACCTGAATCTAATCATAAGACAAAAATGAGGGACCTCTCTGTGTAGTAATTGGCTTGTTACCTGCCAAAGTATCAAGATTGTGAAAGTTAAAGAATGACTGAAGATTTGTTCTGGATTGAAGACTTAAAGAGGCATGTCAGCTGAATGCAGTTGTTGATTGATGGCATAATCTGCTTAGTTAAAAGAACAAAGATGGCATTGGCATTCAGAATTTTAGAGCCTACCACAATGGAGAACAAGTTCTGTAAGAGAGGATTTTCTGAGAATTCCAAACAATTATTGAGACAGTTGGTAACATTTGAATGGGTTCTTTAGACTAGATAGAAGGTAGTAATGTATCAATAATGAAACAGATTAATTTCTTGATCTTGATGTCTGTATTGTGATTATTTTAAGAATATCATTCTTATTTGTAGGCAATACTAAAGTAATATTTGCAGCTTACTGAAGTGATTCAGGAAAAAATTATTTTTATAATTCTTTTTTTTTTTTTTTAAGTTTTATTTATTTGTTTTGGGACAGACAGAGAGTAGGGGAGGGGCAGAGAGAGAGGGAGAGAATCCTGAGTAGGCTCCACACTGTCAGCACACAGCCTGATGCGCATGAACCGCAAGATCATGACATGATCTTGACATGAGCCAAAGTCAGATGCTTAACTGGCTGGGCCACCGAGAGGCGCCCCTATTTTTATAATTCTTACAGCTTTTTGTAAGTACAGAATTACTTCAAGATAAAACAAAAGTTAGGGACTGCCTAAACAAATTGTAGATAATCCAGTTGAGGTTTGCTTTCTGTTAGCATGTTGAAAGGAGGGTCAAATAAATAATTGGTATTCTCAGAAAATTCCCTTTAACGTGACTTGTTCTCTCTTGATTGCATGGTCTCTTTAAATTCTGATTGCTGACATCATTTTTGTTCTCTTCACTAAGCAGATTATGTTCATTAATCAACAAAAACTTAGTGCCTAGTATATCATCTTCCTTTATTGCTCTGGAAAGAATATACAAGATAAACTTTCTGACCTTAAAGAGTTTATAGTAAGGTTGAAAGATGGGTATGATTTGGGTAAGAGTATGGAAGAGAAAAGATCCTAGCTAGAAAGAAAGATAAGGAGTCGGTAGTGTGCATATCATATCTACCCAAGACTGAGGAGGCAACTGGAATAGCAGGTCTCTTGGCTCAGTGGGCTGGGACCATTTAGTGGAAACTCTTGAAAGCTAGGCAGAGGAGGTTAAACCTTATCTGCTAGGCAGTGAGAAGCTTTCCATTTTCAATAGTGATTGGTAAAAGTGCTATATTTAGGAAAACCTAAAAAAAAAACACATTGATATGATGGGGTAATTGGAGGGAGGAAAGTACCAAAATCAGGCAAATCAGCTAAAGGCTCTGTTGCAGTTTTGTAGGTGTTAGTTGATGAGAATCTGGTTAGGGTGAAGATAGACAGCAGGAATGAAAAAGAAAAGTAGAGGCAGAAGACATTTAAAAAAAAAATTTTTTTTTAACGTTTATTTTTGAGACAGAGAGAGACAGAGCATGAACGGGGGAGGGTCAGAGAGAGGGAGACACAGAATCTGAAACAGGCTCCAGGCTCTGAGCTGTCAGCACAGAGCCCGACGCGGGGCTCGAACTCATGGACCGCGAGATCATGACCTGAGCCGAAGTCGGCCGCTTAACTGACTGAGCCACCCAGGCGCCCCAGAAGACATTTTTTAAAGAAGACATAGCTCAAGTTAAGTTGGGGATGAGACCAAAGTTCAGAGACACTTGTGACTAGAATTTCTAGCCTTGGAAGTTCTAAGTAGTGTTTTGGAAAGGAGTAAATTTGTGTGGGAGCATGTGCTGCCACATCAGTTTTAGGGATATCCAAGTAGACATGGCCTGTCTTCTGTGTTAGAAACATGAAATTAGTGGAGGCTAGTGGGAATTAGAGTTGGAGTTTAGTGTTTTCACTTTGTAAACCAACAGAAAATCTTTCTGCAACTGTTAAGGGGCGAGGGGGGGGGTGGCGGCTAACAAATGTATATGTCTAAGGGTAAGAGTATAGCTTATGTTTCTCTTGTTGCTGGGCTTAAAATTTTATATTTATGTTCATCTTCAAGTCCATAGCCCATTTCATATCATTATATGTCTGTTATTTTTTTCACTGTCTCAACATGCAAGACTCTACAGAAGAAAAAAATGTTACTACTTTCTTGTCAGTGCAAGTTTTTTTTAACATCCAAGGGTGGTTTTTATGCGCAGAAAGAACTGTTCACAGTTACCTGGAATATAAATTAAAATTCATTTTGTTAGTTTCAAATTTAAAAACAATTCTTTAAACTCGGTTTTAAAATTTTATTAATCTATTTGTACATCTAGTAAAATGTGAAGTCTCCTTTCTTCTTACTATGTTTGGATTAATTCAAGTTGAACTCAACTAAAACAATTCCACTTACAAATATACTATATTATATGTTTTAAGCTGCATTTATGCATTTGTATTTATATGTTGAATTATATTTTTAAGCATATATAGGGCAAATTAATGACCCTAAGAAGCAAAGTCTTTTGAAACTCACAATCACAAGCTTAAATCAATTATCCATTTTAACCAGGATCCTAAAACTGATTTTTTAGACCCTCTAATAGCCAGACCGATTACCTTAAACATTACACGTTCTAAATAACAGACTGCTGTATATGGATTATGCCCATGCTTTAAGAACCTACTAAATTTGACATTTACTTGTTTATACTCTAGGTTTAATCTTTGTTATGTCTATATTTAACTAAATTTTTCTAGGATTGAAAAGACATTTATCTCCTAAGAGAAGTAAATTTAACAAGCTGCAGTTATGGGTTGACAATTCATGACATTAGTATGGTTGCTTATCTGAGGTAGTCCTACTTCCAGGTGATTTTTCCTGAGCCACAAATGGGCATGATTAGTTAAAGGTTTTGTTACTAGAGGTCCCAAGGCCTCTCCCTTACCTTATTCTTCCTCTGGATTTGGGCAGGTCTGCATCCTCATTAATGTTGCAGCCAGTTTGCTTCAGCTAACACCTTTAGTGACTAACTGAATTTTACATTCTTTCGAGGCACATTTCAATGTTTTCTTGCCTCTGGCCACAGTACTTAAAGACATTTTAATGCATTTACATTGTATTTTGAGTTTATCTCCTGCATTTGGCTCTAGTTTCCTTTAGTCTTACATTATGTCAATGATCTTTTAGTAAAATTTTGTTGGTGTGGTATCTTGTGCAAATGTGTATACTTAATAAATGCATTTATTTAACAAACATTTATTTAGCATCTCTTGTATGCAAGGCACTGTTCTAAACACAGGGATATAGCAGTGAACAAAGCAGATTCTCTACCCTCATGAACTGTTTAGTCTTGGAGACTGGCAATAAATAGATAAACAAAGAGGCATGTAATGTTATAGGAGGTTATAAATCTATAGAAGGAAAACTAAGCAGGGTAAGATGAGGCCTCTGTGGGGAAGTGCTGTTTGAAGAGAAACATAAATTAATGAGGATATGAACCAAGCAGGTATCTAGAAGAGCATTTCAGGTAGAGGAATCATTAATGTATAAGGGCCCTGTGGCACAAGCAGGCCCAGCTGATTGGACGAATAGCAAAGGAACCACTGTGGCTACAATACAGAGAAAGCAGAGAGACATCAGAGAGGTAACCAAGGGCCAGATTGTGTAGGGTCTTAGAGATCACAGCAAGGACTTTGGCCTTTGCTGTAGAAATTGCCAAACTTTAAGCAGAAGATTGGTACATCTTAAAAGAATCACTCTGCCTCTGTGTTGGGAACAGACTAAGAAGGCATGCACCAATGCTGGGACACTAGCAGGTGAAAAAAGTGATAGAGGCTTGAACAAGAGTAGTAGTACTAGAGGTGGTGAGAAACAGTTGGATTCAAGATATAATCTCAACATTATAAACTCAACAGGATCTGCTGAGGAATTGAGGTTTTTGGTCTTTGTAACTGGGAAAACGAAAGTGCCATTTACTGCAATAGGGGACCATTTGGGTCCCCCATTTGGGAGAGATGTTACAAGTTGGACCTGGTTAAGTTTGAGATGACGAGTAGAGATAGCCAAGTAAAGATCTTGAGTAAACAATTGAACGTATGAGTGTGGAGTTGGGTGAAAGTTTGGGATTTAAGTTAAAAATCTGGAATATGATTTATTTTAGAAGAAACTCTAAAACCATAATTAACAGAGCATTACTTTTATTGCAGGCAAAACCATATGCCATTGTTGAAAGGAAGCCCAGAATATTCCCAGTAAGTCTTAATGTCTCTGATTTTTCTTTTATTCGTTTTCTCTCTTCTTTCTCTCCCTAAGTGATCATTAAAATGTTCCTTTCTTCTGTCATTGTAAGTGCCTGTTTTGTATATTCTTGTAAAGAAAAAATAGGAAATATTATAAGGCAGAAGGTACAGTTGAAAATGGGAGGTGGAAACATTTCTTTTGAAGCTGGCTATAAAACTTGTTGTATGACCTTTGTAGTCCTAAAGTGAACTGAAGGTACCAACAGTTTTTCACTGGTACCCTGTTTCATGTAGAGTTGAGGACTTAGGGCACTAGCCTGAGCAGACACTTGGGCATAGTAACAGCAACTGAAATCCTCCTTCAGTAATTCCAAACTATCATTTCTTCGGGCAGTTGACCTTAACCTCTCCATCTGTGAATTTAAAATGTGTTAATGAATGTGTACTTTAAGTTTTGGGATGTAAATATGTAAGCTATTATCCTAATTTAAAATGAGTGTTTTCAGCATTAAAAGATTACTTAACCAACAGTTGGTATTTTTACTGGTTGTCTGTGAGGTTATTGTTTAGCATGGCAAAATACAGATTATGTTCTTGTCCTATTTCTAGTCATAGATAATGAACTACCATCAATCTCTAAGTTCTATACTTTAAAAAAAAGAACTGTGTTGGTTCTTGATTCAACCAAATGACACAGTCACAATAATCCATTATCGTCTGCAAGAAGGGAATTTTAGGGTGAACCACCAAAATTGGCTAACCCTTCAGTTGGAAATAGGGAATTTCTTCTATATTTCATTGTGTATAATTAATGTGTGTCAGGGCCTATGTAGTCTCAAAACAGGAAATTATCTTACTAGTTTCATCAGTTGGGTAATTTATTTAATCTTCCATTGACATATCTGTTTATTATTTATTTTGCTAGTACTGTTCAAAAGAAAAGAAGGGTGAGGCTCTTTTTAGAAGACCAAAGTGATGGTCTCCTAAATGCTACGGAGCATTTAGCATGCCTAGTTCTGTTTTGTTTTTTTGCCACTGTGGTTCTTTGTTCCTGTGCCATTGATCCCTTTAAGAAGCTTCCTCTGTGAGGACTTAAAGAATGATCATTTGTACATATATTAGAATAGGATAGGCACTAACCCTCAGATGTCAGTGGCTTAACAAATCAACGGTCTGTTTCTTACTGACAGCACAGACTGATGTCCATCAGGCAGTCCTCCACAACCTTATGGGTATGCCATCTGGAATATGAGCTTCTAAAGATCATGTCAGGGAAAGAGAGGGGTGGATATCTCAGGAGGATCTTAAGGTCTAACCTTGGAAGTAGCTTACATCACTTCTCTTCAGATGCTGTTGTCCAGAACTCAGTTATTGTTCCACAGATCTCTGTGCTTTTTTATATTTCCCAGCCTACCATGCTTGGAGTCAGTGCCAGTCCACCCTTCTCATTACTGAATAGCTCTTTGCTTCCTTCTCCCTACACATAAAACACAGTTCCTTTCTGGAGAGAAATCCCGCAGTCCCATACCATCACTGCAACCAGCCCCAAATGCATGATCTCCAGATGTTGCACAGTAGTATCTGGTAGGTTTAGATGTGACTTCTCTTGGAGATCTGAGGATTAGTGAACTAAGAAGGTTACTTAACTGTATCCCTTCTTTAACCCCTGCCACCCATTGTTCAGTGGTGGAATTCGGACAGTAGAGCAGTCACTAGTTCTTGGCAATTCTGAAATGCCAGTGATCAAACATGAAGACTCCTAACCCCCCATGTGCAGTAAGTTACCTGAATGGGCACTAATTTTGTTTCTGGAAGGAATACCTTTGTTCGTTGTTCTTCCTGGCCCCTGGCTTTGTTTAGGGTTTGTTTTGTTTTCTTTTCCATTATCAACCTAGACCATGTCTCAAATGCATACTGGGAAGTATGCTCTTAGGGTTTAAACAGCCTTTAAAATCTGCCTTCTGCTTAAGGTTGAGTACCAGAGGCTTTTGTTGCCTATATGTTTGGCTTCTTTGACCATCCAGTTCCCAAAACAGTTGGTAGGTATGGAAAGAAAAATACGTGATGGGAGCCCATTTGCTTCTAGTCAGTCCTCTATGCATCTGTGCTTTGTGTAGTTACGAAGTTCTCTCATTTCTTTGATGTTCATGCAACTGCATCTTCAACTACATGGCAACTGTGTGGAGGACATCTGAGACACTGATTCAAGATCTTAACTTTGCCATAGGAGAGTTCCTCTGTTTATTGAGTTTTACTGGGTCTCTGATCTCAGGATCTCTTCAGTGTTAGCTCTCAGTGTTTAGAGATTCAGAAGCAGTATGATTTTCCAATACTGCAAGGTCCTGAATTTTTTTATTCTTTCCATTTTTATTCCTCCTCTTAAATCAGCCACTTTTTGCTTAAGCTCCAGTTTCTTAAAGTACGTTCCCAAGGCAGCTGGTAGTAATCAAAGACATACTGTAACTTTTTTCAGCTACTTCTCCTAAGACCTCAATTCACTAGAGGCTCTGCTTCCAAGTCACTACTGCCTTTGTTTCCATCTTTTAGCCTCCCATGCCATTTCCTTGCCTCCACTGTTCAGCCAGTGCAGATTGGTTCGATTTTTATTACAGTGGCATTAGTACCACTTCAGGGTACTAATTTCTGTGTTAGGATAATGCTAACTGTGTAACAAACTACCCCCCAAATGTATAATGACTTCAACAGTAAAAGTGTATTTCTTCATCAGATAACAGTCCTGAACATTACCAGGTCAAGGAATGGCAAGGGTGGGGTTGGGGTAATTCTAGTCTACCCAGTTATTCATGGACTGTGAGACTGACAGAATCTATTTTAAAACACAAAGCTGGAACTAAAGCTAAGTAATTTGCCTAAAATTACACAGCTTCTTAGTGAAGGTTCCAGGATTCTTACCACCTGGTTCTGGCTCCAAAGCCCATGCTCTTTCTCCCACATAGATTGTATTTAGGTTTGAAAAGATGCCTGAACCAGCTACCCTGGCAAAGTTCGCATTCTGTCCCTCATATCTGAGCCTAATGGTAAACTGGTGATTGCCTAACACATTCAGTTGCTGGGAATACATAACTTCTTTTTAGGGCTTTTCCTTTTTCTTGGGGCCATGCAAAATAAACATCTCTGTCACTTTGTGAAGACCACTTTCATGCCCTTTCTGGACATTTTGTTTGAGTGAAACTTTCCCGTATACTTCTTTCACTTATGCTTCCCCTTCACTTATACCTTAAGATTTTGAATATTGCTCATCTTTGACAGCTTCTACTTTAAGTCCTTTTCAAAGTGTGAATGTCAGAACCGAACTACATTTTCCATGTGAGGTCTGACCAAGTGAAACTATCACCTCTGCAGGCAAGATTTTTCTACTAATTCATCTTTGTTTTTTTAGGGTGATACAATTCTGGAGACTGGAGAAGTAATTCCACCAATGAAAGAATTTCCTGATCAGCATCACTGAAGATTACTTTAAAATTTCAAAGGCATATGAGCCCAAGTTTGTTGCTGCATTACTGTATTTACTGAATATATTTTCTGGAAAAGTAACTTTAATAAAGTTTACTCTGAGACATGTGTTGTCATTTTCTTCCCAAATATTGTACAGTTTGCAACTCTGAATTATTTAACAATAAATAAAAACTTGACAAGCTAAAAAAAAATATTATGAGCGATCACCTTTTTCTTCTTGAAAAACAGGATGTAGAAAAGTAGTCACATAATATTTTTTTCTTGCTCAGTACTTAACCTAATCTTATGTGAAGGTGTGCAACAGAATGAAATGTTGCAATAAACAAATATAAGAACGACAATTCCACACAATTTGTTTTAAAGAAGACTTTCTGAGGCATTTTAAAAGAGGTACTTTAGAAACTCTAGGTGGAAAAACAGGTCATTCTACTTAGGATCCAGTTCTCCCATGCTGTCAGATCTAGGTTTTATATAAGAATGTAAAAGACAAACCTCTGTGAAAATTAGATTAGTGGTTATTATAAAGCACTTATACGAAACAAAAATTGGAAACTCTGCATAATGGATTTTACTTTAAATATACACACGTGTCATATAAGCATGAGGTAAAGAACTATATGCACAGAATTAAATCCAGAAGAATTACAAATTCTCATTCATCCCCAAGATTTTGTCTGGGTATTTCTTGCTTAGCTGTCGTCGTGCGACTACTGTTGATGCATAGATGACATATCCCCAGGAGAGCAATACGATCGCGAGAAGCAACTAAAAAAATGCAAGATGGGGAATAAGAGCAAAAAAAAAAAAAAAGTTACTGTAAGTGGTACTTTTCTCCCTCCCCTCGCCCCAACAGGTTGCCGTGTACGTTGCTAAGGTGGGAATTACAGTGAACAACTGGAATAAAGGGTTCCGGAGGCGAGTACACCCAGCCGCCCTTACGTAAGAAGCGGAAGAGCGTGTCTTCCAGGAAGAGGCGGAGTCGAGGTGAGAGTAAAATCCTTAATACAGGAATGGATTTTAGAGTTTGTGGGCGCTGAAGAAATAGGGGGCCTTCCGCCTGCGGGCCTAGGGAGTCGACACCGTGGAGCCCCGCCAGACTAGGGACCTACCACTGAATAAATCCAGTCCAGGGTGCGGCGACTCACTGGCTTCATGGTAAGGAGGCTGCGGCGTTCAGCGGGAACGGAGGGAAACTGCGGGCCTTAGAGTAACCTCCCGGGCGGCGGCTGCCGAGCGGTGGCGGCCATCTTGCAGCCGGGCATCAGCGCCCGCCCCTCTCCTCCAGGAGCGTTTCCCTTCAGCTGGGCCGGCCTCTTCCGCCCGGAGCTGGGGACAGGCTCACGTGATCTGCGGGCCAGCTTGGGGTGCGGGGAGGGGATGAGATAAAGGAGAAAATGTTGAAAATGGCTTTTTTTTTTTTTTTTTTTTTAGTTAGATGGGCGTGCCTTAACAACCGGTCTTTCAGTTGCAGTGCTGTATTCATGCAAGATAATGAACCGTCTTGTGCATTTAAAAATTTATTTGAAAAAATAATCCTTATTTTAAATACTACATTGGTTTCTGACGCTGGAGGGATTAACGTTTCCTCCCGCATTTGTTTCCACATGATACAGATAGACGTTCGTGTATTCATCATTGGCTTAAATAAGAGTGTTACCCATTTTTATATAACACAGGGACAAATCGTTATGGGAGTCCCTGTTAATTGAGCCCTTCTGCCAGAAAACAGTCTTTGAGAACTTAGTGGCTTGTGAATGTAAATGATACTTCTAAGAAGAAATAACGTAGCGCGCATTACCTGGCATAATGTACGTGCCGATCAACAAGTGTCTTTTTGAGCGTATGTTATGTGTTTAGAACGGTAGCACATTATCAGATATTAAGCCAAAGACAGCATTTTGTATCTGGGCCGTTGTACCAAGTTTAGCTTGAGAATGTTTGGGACGCTCCCATCTGAGGCCTGTGGGTAGAGTGGAGCAATGGGCCGCTTTAGGCTCAGACGTTGTGTCTATACATCTCAGGTATCACCTAAAGAGCGTTTTAATCCAGATACGGGGAAGGGGAAAAGTGTTCTTTTGAGAAAAAAACGTTACCAGTTTTGGGAAGATTTCAAGGTCCTGTTTTTTTAGGTAATCCCTGTTTATCCTTAGACTGGAGTAGATTTATGAAGACTGCGTAGGACACTGGTTGGGCTCTGGCTTTGGATTCCATTCGAATTCCAGTGTTATTTCCTAGCTGTGCTACCGGAGGCGGTCACTTCACCTCCATATAACTCAGTTCCTTTATGTTTACAACTAGAGGTAATTTTAGTAACTTTTCGCAGAGTTTGGTGAGGTTTAAATGAAACCAAGCTGGTTATCGTGTTTTTCGGGTAAGTTAAATACGAAAATTAAGTAGTGGGCCTGTAACCCCCAGAAACTGGTGATCACAAGAATGACGGTGATAGTAATGATTTGTGCCTGGAAGGATCTCAGAGCTCCCCTTCGGGGAGTGGAGGCGACGATGGGGGAAGGGCCGGGGCTCGGCCGAGAGTTTTTAGGCCCCGCCCTCGGTGCCGGCGCCCTTCTACTGCGCATGCGTTACGCACGCGGGTGTTGTGTTTTGACGCGCGGGGGGCTGCGGAGTGGGTCTCGCTTTCTGCCGCCGCCCCCCAAGCTGCCATTGGTGATGAGCGCTTTACGTCACAGGGGTCGCAGCAGCCGCCGGGGTCTCCGCTGTCTCGCGAGGAGGGTGAAGCGCCCCCGCTTGCTCCCGTTCCTGAGGGCCGGCGGAGAAGTCGTCGAGTACGCCTTCGCGGATCCTGCCGTCATCGACCTAGCTTTTTGGGCCGCCGGGAGCTTGGCACGGGCGCCCCAGCCGGGCCTGCGCCGGCATCCTCCGAGGTGAGAAAGACCCGAAACAATGGGGCGCGGAGGTCGGAAGGGCTGGGCTAGCCGGCGCTCCTGGCCTGGAACGAGGCCCAGGGACCAGGGAGCTTGAGGGGCCGTCCGGGCCTCGGCGGGGCGGGGCTCCCGGCGGGCGGGCTGGCGGCTCTGGTGGCGCACCTGTGGATTTGTGCGGGTGGGCGGGGAAGGGTTGCCTTTCCTGGAACCTCTCCCGAGGGGCGCGAGCCTACCGGTGTACTGGAAAAAAGCTTGCTCTTGGGGGCGGGGGGTGGGGGACCCCACACAAAACAAAACGTTCGCGTCTCACTAGTGGCATCGCCACTATCAGAGGTTTTGCCAGAGGTTAGGTTCCCTAATCTCTCCGCCTGTCTGTAAAATAGGAGTAAATGTGTTTTAGTTCGTTGTGATTATGTAATGCACGTGGTGCTTATCAGCGATCCTGGCGAGTGGCAGTTCTCACCCCGAGGAAGCCACTATCACCGTGACTATTGGAGTTGTCTGTGCTGTGTTACACATTGTGGGTTGGGCTCGCCTGCCTGTGGTTTTTCCAACCATCCAGTCAGTGCAGCTTTCCTCGTGGGCTGCTGATTCGTAGACTGGAAGGGAGCCGTACTGAGATGAAGCAAACAATGTTTTAAAGGCAAAAGAGAATAGAATTTTTGGTAGGTAATTTTCAAGATTATTTAGAATAAATTAATAGTTATCCGAGATTTAAGTTAATGGTGAAGGTTGGGGTCTTTTTTATTTTTTTAGTCAATGAAATTAAAAGCTTTAGGCAGCCAAAGCAGTAATGCTTACCTGGAGTGAGTGGCTTTAGAAGGAAATGGTTCCCAAGCAGGTTTTTTTTATGGCTGGAATTGGAATTAAAATTCATAGCTTCTGGTCAGTAGATCCTGTAAGATCCATGTGATCCTTGGGAACTGAATTGCAGATCAGAGAGTACAGTGGTTTTTAAGGTCATAAGAGGTAAGACCCAGATTACTTTTATTTTTATTATTATTTTTTAATGTTTGTTTATTTTTGAGAGAGAGCATGAGCTGGGGGGCAGAGAGAGAGAGGGAGACCCAGAATCTGAAGCAGGTTCCAGGCTCCCAGCTGTCAGCACAGAGCCTGGTGTGGGGCTTGAACTCAGGAACCATGAGATCATGACCTGAGCCAAAGTGGGACTCTTAACTACTGAGCTACCCAGGCACCCCTCCAGATTATTTTTAATATTTGGGGCTTATTCTAGTTCATCACTTTTCAGGTGGGTACTGTTATTTAACCCATTTTAGAATTGGGAAAATTTGAAGGTTTTGAGAAATAATTTCCTCCAGATCACACCGCTAATAAGTGGCTTTGATTTTCAACCCTGGCTCAACATTAGAATTAATAACATCACTCCCCTATATGTAATCACCATTTTTTAAAATAAACTTAATTTATTTTCAGAGAGAGAAAGAGATTGCATGCACGCACAAACTGGGTAGGGGCAGAGAGGGAGAGAGAGCGAGAGAATTTAAGCAGGAATTCTCTGACTTGGGGCTCGAATTCATGAACCTCAAGATCATGACCTGAACCGAAATGAAGAGTCAGAGCCTTAACTGACTGAGGCACCCAGATGCCCCTAATTAGCACCATTTTTAAATGTCCTGACATAATTTATAGACTCCAGTCTCTCCATTCTTTACCCCCTCTCACTCATTTTCCCTAAGTAATACATACTTGTTAAATATCTGCAATTACCCCAAAATGTGATAGGAAGGATTCTTACCTCTGTTAAGGCCAGTAGATTTGAAGATTTGGGGAAGGTTTGGTTTAATCAGTGTATCCTAAACGTGGCAAAGTTTATTTAGAATTTGGGAGGCAGTTCTGGAAAAAGGATCAGAAGAATTGATTTCATCTTTAGCCCTGTGGGGAAATTAACTTCAAGTCCCGATTCCTAGAGTGCGAGGACAGAGAAACCTTTATCACAAGGTTCTAGAATCTGAAGCACTAAATCCACCATCAGGTCCACCTTTGCTACCTAAACCCAGAATTTATAAACCTATAAAACTTGATCTGTTTCCTAACCATTCCTGTTTTATGCCTTAATTCGTATTTTTAAAACAGCTTTGTTGAAATAGAATTTATATTCCATCCATAAAGGTCACCTGTTTAAAGTGTATAATCCAGTGGTTTTGGGTATACTTACAGAGTTGTGCAACTATAATTGAACATTTTCATCATCTCAGAAATAAACTTTGTAATCTCTCTCCCTCCCCCAGCAACCACCATAAATTTTCATCCATAGATTTGCCTATTCTGGACATTTCATATGAATGGCATCATGCAACATGTGGTCTTAGCGACTAGTTTTTTTTTTCCCATTTAGCTTAATGAAAATTTTCATCTATATTGTAGCATTTATCAGTGCTTCATCCTTTTTATTGCCCAGTTATATTCCATTGTATGGATATACCACATTTTGTCTTTTCGTCAGTTGTTGGGATTGTTTCCACGTTTGAGCTATTGTGACAAATGCTGCTCTGATTATTCACATCCAGGTTTTTGTGTGGACATAGGTTTTCATTTCTCTTGGGTAGGTGTTGAATTCTGGGTCATGTGGTAATTCTGTCTCATTTGTATCTCAGCAAATATTTTGGTGAATTAAAAAAAAAAAGTAATCTCTACACCCAATTGGAGCTTGAACTCATTACCTCGAGATCAAGAGTCACATGCTCTACTGACCGAGCAAGCCAGGTGCTCCATTAGCAAATGTTTTAATTTCAGCATTAGTGATGTTTTTGAAGGAGTAAATCTCTTATTTGATGATGTACATTCATTGCCATTGTTTGATGTTTCTGGTAACTTCCATTCTTTATATCTAAAGATACTTGAGAAATACAAAACGACTCTTTTCTTTTTGTCTATTGTAAATGACATTACTGATCATTCTTTAGCTTTATGCTGTGCTGTCAAAGTGGTTAACAGGCTTATTAAACTAGGGAAGGGAAGGGAAGACTTAAGATTCCATTTTTTAAAACAAATCCTACTTGATATTTTGTTTTATTTGAACTTCAAGTTTACTACCTACTAATTTCCTTTAATAAATGCATTCAGGGTTGTAATTTTTATGTGAATTGCAAATGTTCAGTAAATACTAAATGTCTGTATTTCCAAGAAATAAACTAAGATACAATGTATTAGCTTTAAATTCACCAGTCTTTTTTAAAAGTCTAGTAATCCCTTTATTACATAGGTGTACAGACTAAAATCTAGAGCTAATTGGATATCTCTAGTTTAGAGTTATTTTTAGGGGAAATTTGCTTTTCAGTCCAGGTTCTCTGTGAACCTCTCCAGTTCTCACTCCATTCTTCATTCCTTCCCCTAGTGCACAGACTCTGATCATAAAAATGTTTATTTTTAGGCTTTTTTTTTTTCCTGGGGGAGAATAAAAATGTTAGAAGTAGGGGAAAATGCTGAGAGATTTATGCAATATTAAGGTTTCAGAGTTTAAATATAGTAACAATTAGTACTGTATTATTTATATAGCTCTAAGCAATTTGCAATTCTATGCTGTAGAGTGTTGATTTTTGTATTTCTGGTCTAGAAAATAGAGGACTAGAAATATTTAGATCCCTGGAGAAACATTTGTTCAGCATTAATTGATTTCCTATTAAGTTATGTCTTGGAGAAAGTTAAGATACCCTAGATGAGCAAGTTTAATTTGAAATCTGTGATGAAATAGTTACATTTCACAATCATGGATTTTTGTCATCGGGTTTGTTAGAGTTTGGTATGGGCAGTGTTTAGAAAGTTGTATTGTTTGGCTGACTTGAAAGCAGTTGACTGCTGATAGAACTCCCTGTAATAGAGGAGGTGAATAAAGATGAATAATAGGTCCAGGAAACATAAAGGAAGAACCTAGTATTTAATATATATTTAGTGATTAGTATAGAATATAGCTAAAGAGAGATAAGATGATAAAGCCAAAAATATAAGGCACACCAAATTTCAGCTCTGGCAAAATCATTTTGTAAGTTATGGGTCAACATAAACTGATAAATTTAAAGAAAACAAAACTAATCTGTAAGATTTTAGTGATCCTTGTGGGGAAAAAATGAGACTAGAAGCATTATTTCAAGAAACTTTGTGGGTGACTTTGGATTAAATAAAATCTAAGCAAGGCTTTTAGGGGATTCTGTAAGGAGTCAGTGAGGAACTGAAAATAATAGTGTAACAAATAGTAATAATAATAACAGCTTCTAACGTTTATGCAGTAGTTGCTGTGAGCCAGCAACTACCTTTGAGTGCTTTTACATATTTCATTTAGTCTTCACTAAAAGATACTTTTGTGTGTGTGTGTAAGAATATTCCACTAAAGACTACAGAATTGGTTTAAACTGGTGAACTTTGTGGTATGCAGATTATCTCACGACAGTTATTTTTATTTTTTATTTTTTTGAGAGCATGAGCAAGCGGGGGGAGGGACAGAGGGAGAGAGAATCCCAAGTGGGCTTCATGCCCAGCATGGAACCCCGCTGGGGCTTGATCCCACGACCATGAGATCATGACCTGAGCCAAAACCAAGAGTCGGACGCTTAACTTACTGAGCTACCCAGGTGCCTGTCACTACAGTTATTTTTAAAGGTGCATATCCAATACTTTTCCACAAATAAAATAAGTCAGTCTGTGTTGTTCAGGACATTTGTATCAATGATATAAAACCATACATGGAAATAACACCAACTGAGGACTGTGGTGATTTGGGTTTTTGTTTTCTAGAGAGGGATAGGAGAAGATAAGGGATATTTTAGAAAATTTGGAATAACCATGAAAAATGTGAAGTTGTTAAATCTGGGTGGTGGATACATGAGTTCTTGGCAGATTTTCTTTTGTATATATCAAATTTTTTTTAGTTCTCTATTTTTTTTTTTTTAAGTTTATTTATTTTGAGAGAGAGATTGTGTGTGGGAGAGAGTGAGTCTGGGTAGGGGCAAAGAGAGAGAAGGAGAGAATCCCAAGCAGGCTCTGCGCTGTCAGTGCAGAGCCCCATGCAGGGCTCCATCTCACGAACTATGAGATCATGACCTGAGCTGGAATCCGGAGTAGGATGCTTAACTGACTGAGCCACCCAGGTGCCCCCTGTTAAATTCTCTTGAAAAAGAATAGAAAGTTAGGGGCACCTGGATGGCTCAGTCAGTTAAGCATCTAACTTCGGCTCAGTTCATGATCTTGCAGTTTGTGAGTTGGAGTCCTGCATTGGGCTCAGCGTTAACCATGCAGAGCTTGCTTGGGATTCTCTCTCTCCCTCTGTCTCTGCCCCATGCTTGCTTCTCTCTCTCTCTCTCTCTCTCTCTCTCTCTCTCTCTCTCTCTCTCTCTCAAAATAAATAAACTTTAAAACAATTAAAGATAGAATGCTGTATAGTACTTGAAAGCTTACTATATATGATAATGTACCTTTTCTAAAGGGTTTTTATTTTTTTTTAAGTTTTTTAAAATGTTTATTTTTGAGAGAGACAGAGTGTGAGTGGGGGAGGAGCAGAGCAAGAAGGAGACACAGAATCCAAAGCAGGGTCCAGGCTCTGAGCTGTCAGCACCCAGCCTGACGTGGGGCTCAAACCCATGAACTGTGAGATCATGGCCTGAGCCGAAGTCAGACGCTTAACTGACTGAGCCACCCAGGTTCCCCTTTATTTTGTTAATGTTTATATTTTGAGAGAGAGAGAGTGAACACAAGCTTGGAGAGGGGCAGAGAGAGATGGAGACAGAATCTGAAGCAGGCTTCAAGCTGTCAGCACAGAACTGGATGTGGGGCTCGAGCTCACGAGCTGTGAGATCATGACCTGAGCCGAAGTTGGATGCTCAACCGAGCCACCCAGGCGCCCCTCTGAAGGCTTTTTATATCTTCACAAACACTGTGATGCAGGTTCTATTATCACCGATCTAGTCACGCTTGCTAGTGTGGAATCAGAATTCAATTCAGGATTCAAATACCTGACTTTAGTGCTTGTGTTTTAAGTACCATGCTATGCTGCCCTTGCATATTACAAAGATAATGAGCTACTCAACTACTTTCACCAAAGAATGTCTCATAGTCATTATTTGCTTTTTTTTTTCCAGGTTTAGTTTCTTTTTTATCAGATGACTGATGTATTTTTTTCCCTTTTACAGATAATGGCATCAGCTGCTAAGGAATTTAAAATGGACAACTTTTCACCTAAAGCTGGTACTAGCAAATTGCAACAGACAGTACCAGCTGATGCATCTCCTGATTCTAAGTGTCCTATATGCTTGGATAGATTTGATAATGTGTCTTACTTAGATCGCTGTTTACATAAGTTCTGTTTTCGCTGTGTACAGGAGTGGTCAAAAAACAAAGCTGAATGTCCACTGTGTAAACAGCCCTTTGATTCTATTTTCCATTCTGTGAGGGCAGAAGATGACTTCAAGGAGTATGTCCTGAGGCCTTCGTATAATGGTTCTTTTGCCACCCCTGATGCTCCACGATTTCGCTATCGTACAACTATGACAAATCGAAGTACTTCTGTGTATTCACCTAGTAGTACCGTGAATAGAAGAACAACAACTCCACCAGATAGTGGAGTACTGTTTGAAGGGTTAGGCATTTCAGCAAGACCTAGAAATGGTGAAATTCCTCAACTTATGAGGCAGATTGCAATAAGGAGGCCAAGTACTGCAGATGAAAGATCTTTGCGAAAAATTCAAGAACAAGATATTATTAATTTCAGACGAACTCTCTATCGTGCTGGTGCTCGTGTTAGAAATATTGAAGATGGTGGTCGCTGCAGGGATATTTCAGCTGAATTTTTCCGTAGAAATCCGGCTTGCCTTCACAGATTAGTCCCCTGGTTAAAACGTGAACTTACAGTTCTTTTTGGAGCTCATGGATCTTTAGTGAATATTGTCCAGCACATCATCATGAGTAATGTTACTCGCTATGACTTGGAGAGTCGGGAGTTTGTATCTGACTTAAGACCGTTTTTACTTAATCGGACTGAGCATTTTATACATGAATTTATCAGTTTTGCTCGATCTCCCTTTAACATGGCAGCTTTTGACCAGCATGCTAACTATGATTGTCCTGCTCCTTCATATGAAGAAGGTAGCCATTCTGATTCTTCAGTTATAACAATATCTCCAGATGAAGCTGAAACCCAAGAGTTGGATATCAATGTAACCACTGTTAGTCAAGCACCATGGGATGACGAAACTCCAGGGCCATCTTACTCAAGCTCAGAGCAGGTACATGCTGCCATGTCTTCCCTTTTAAATACTTCTGATAGTTCAGATGAAGAACTTGTAGCAGGAAGAGCTACATCTCAGATACAAGGAGTACAAAGTAATGAAGACCTAAATAATGACAGTGATTCTTCTTCAGATAATTGTGTCATTGTTGGGTTTGTTAAACCACTAGCTGAGAGGACCCCAGAACTTGTTGAACTGTCCTCTGATTCTGAGGAGTTAGGCTCTTATGAGAAAATGGAGACAGTGAAGACACAAGAACAATCTTACAGTTCTGGTGATAGTGATGTTAGTAGATGTTCATCTCCACGCTCTGTCCTTGGAAAGGATGAGCAAATAAATAAAGGTCATTGTGGTTCTGGTAAAAGAATCAAGTCGAAGAAGGAAGAGAAACACTCAACATCATTGTCATCTCCTAGAGACCTGAGCTCATCTATCAGAGGAGACAGAGTATATTCCCCATATAACCGTAGACACAGGAGGAGGGCAAGGTCAAGAAGTTCAGATTCACGTTCCCAGAGTAGAAGTGGGCATGATCAGAAGAATCGTAGAAAGCATCATGGGAAGAAAAGGATGAAAAGCAAAAGATCCAGAAGCAGGGAGAGTAGCAGACCTAGAGGTAGAAGAGACAAAAAGAGATCAAGAACTAGAGATAGCAGCTGGTCAAGAAGAAGCCAGACTCTCTCTCTAAGTAGTGAAAGCACAAGCAGATCAAGATCTCGTAGCAGTGATCATGGTAAAAGAAGATCACGGAGCAGAAATAGAGATCGTTATTACTTAAGAAATAATTATGGAAGCAGATATAAGTGGGAGTACACTTACTATAGTAGAAACAAGGACAGGGATGGCTACGAATCATCATACAGGAGGAGGACTCTGTCCAGAGCTCATTATTCCAGACAATCTTCAAGTCCAGAATTTAGAATTCAGTCCTTTTCTGAAAGAACAAATGCAAGGAAAAAAAATAATCACAGTGAAAGGAAGTATTACTACTATGAAAGGCACAGATCAAGGAGCCTATCTAGTAATAGATCAAAGACTGCATCTACAGGGCCTGATTGGGTAAGAAATGAAAAGCCTGGGGGGAAACGAAAATACAAAACACGCCATTTGGAGGGTACTAACGAAGTGGCCCAACCTTCTCGTGAATTTGCTTCTAAAGTAAAGGAAAGCCATTACCAAAAATCCTCGTCAAAATTAGATGGAAACCACAAAAATGAGAGTGATAGCTTTTCAGACAGCCGGTCATCAGACAGAGAGACAAAACACAAGAGGAAAAAAAGGAGGACCCGGAGCTTGAGTGTGGAGATAGTTTATGAAGGAAAAGCTACTGATATGACTAGACACCATAAAAAGAAAAAGAAGAAGCACAAGAAGAAGCATAAGAAGCATCATGGGGACAATGCTTCACGCTCACCAGTTGTAATTACCATTGACAGTGATAGTGATAAGGATTCTGAAGTAAAGGAGGATACAGAATGCGATAATAGTGGTCCTCAAGACTCTTTACAAAGTGAGTTTTTGCCTCCTCCCTTCGAACCATTTGAAGCTAAAGATGTAGTTACAATAGAAGATGAATTTGGCATCCTAGACACGGAGTGTAATACTACCACGCTTAATAACAACTTGAATAATGCCAACAAAACTGTGGATAATATTCCATCCCAGGCAGCTTCAGTTGAACAAACTCTTGATGTAAGAGAAGAGAGTACCTTTGCCTCTGATTTGGAGAACCAGCCCAGTAATGTCTCTATTCAAACTGAGCCATCAAGGCAATTGCCATCTCCACGGACATCATTAATGTCAGTGTCTCTTGGGAGAGACCGTGATATGTCTTAAAACTGCCAAAGCATCTCATTGAGAATTCTGATGGAAAACAAAAACAACAGTTAACAGTTTCATCTGCTGCAGTCTATTTAAAGATGACTTTTGGTGAAAACTCTTTTCCCCCTTAAAAATATTTTAAGTGATTTTTTTTGTGTTAAAAATTTGTAAAAATCATTATTTGTTCAAAAAGTATGTATGTCCCACCCTCAGAGATATGCACTTTTAAGTGAGGAAAATGATATTGCTAGCAGTTTATTTAAAACTTGGGGTCCTTTTTAAATAAAAAAAAATATAAATTTTAGAAGTTATTTCATAAAGCCATATGGTATCAACATATTTTTAAAGTAGTCAATGAGTATTTTTGAATTTTTTTTTTGAGAGTTATTCTGGAAATGTGTTATAAGCTAGGAGAATCCCTTTGGACAGTCTTTATTTTTCTTCTTAAAACTTTGTATGATTCAAAACCATTTCTTCAGGTTAAATTAAGGCATTTTAATCTGCACAGTTTAGACATCTGCCAAAAGAAAATTTAAATATTTCCTTTATATACTTGTTTATCTGGACTGCCAGTAAAACAGATGTGTATTCGACAAAATAAAAAATAAAACAGTAACACTTTACAAGAGTCCAGAAATTTTTCTATGTAGTATTGCCTTTTTTTTTTTTTTTTTTTTTTTTTTTAAATTTTAGTAGCGCTAAAATCTTGAAAATAGTTAAGGATATACTTGTTATAAATAGTAAATTTTAGATGATCTGCATTTAATTTCACAGTTTTAATTAGTTCTTTGATTATAAGGAATATCATACTTGTTTTCTGTCTTCAGTAAAATGCAGTTATGTAGCATTTAGCCTATTAAAAACAAAATACCCTTGCCAAACTTCTACATTGGTAGTTCTTGTATGCAAAGTGGTTATGTTTATGTTTTATCCTGTTTTAGAGATGATAAAATAAATTGCTCTCTGTCTAGCCTGATGTAAGATTGCCAGGGAAGAACAGAATTTGGATTAAATCTAATTTAGTAGCCTTCAGCTTGCCTTGTTACCGTATTCATTCATTGTTCAACAGAAGTTGGAATGCCTGCTGGGTGGCAGGTTCTATGTTTTATGTTTTTAGGGTTTCAGTGATAGAACAAAGTAGATATGATCTCTGTCCTTGGGGGACATATATGTAAACATTAAAAACCATAAATTCTCAGAAGAGAAAACATAATTTCCTATAAGAGCACACAGTGGGGGCCTAATTTCATGTGGAAGTGATAGCTGAATTGAAATTGAGAAAACAAGTAGCTGTTAGCTAGGAGTAGAGTTGTTCTTCGCAAAGGAAAAAATGTCCAAAGATCCAAAGGCAGAAGCATACTGCAAGAACTAAAAGTAGGCAAAATTAGCCAAAGGACAAGGTGGGACCAAGCTTTGTAGGTCATTTTTGTATTTGTTATAAGGGCGATAGGAAATTCTTTTAAAATGACAATCTAAAATTGATGTTGGCAATTTTTAGTAAGCTCAGACACTGAGACTGAGAAATTTTGGGAAGACCATAGTTGATCAAGGAATATACTTTGAAATTATGACATGATTTTGTAGTTTTCTCAAGTATTAAAGACAATGCTATTTTATTTCATTTTTTAATTTTATGTGATATTTGTATACATTTAGTGAAAACCTATCAAATGTTTTTAAACACCTAAAGCTCATCTTAACACATGGCACCATCACATCATCCTCTTAGGTGTTCAGGCCAAAAATTTCCCAGTCTTTGTTTCTCCTCCTTCTCTCATTCAATCCCCAAATCCTGGCCAGTAAGTATTTCTAATGTGTCTATACCATTATCCAACCTAGGCAGCCATAATCTCTCACTTGTGCTATTATAATGGGTCTGCCTGTATCCATTGTTGCTCTACACCTACCCCCCCCCCCGCCTCCATCCATTCCTGATGTTAGCATTCAAAAAAAGTTTAAAAAAATTTTTTTTTTTTTTTTGTTTCATTCCCATATTTAAAATCCTTCAGGAAATTTCTGTTATTCTTAGGATACTTAAAAAAAGCAAGCAAAAATCCAGCATAATATGCCTCTGCTTCATCAGATTCTGGTCCACCTTCAGCTTTCCTCTCCCCTCATTTGCTCTGGCCACCTTAGCCTGTTTCAGGTCTATGGAGGGGCTGCTGCTTACTAATGCAGAGCCTTCATATGTGGATTTTTCTTCTGCTAGGAACTGAATTTCATCTGTGTTAAAGGAGGCTTCTGCTAACGTGTACCCTTTTCCATTATTTCCCCTCAAACTTGCTCTCATAATAACCCTGGACTCTGTAGTAATTGATTACAGAGTGTTTTACCAATCTGCAAGTTTTTTGGCGACTGTATGTATGTGTACTGGTAAATCCCTTCTCTTTCGTTTCATATAAGAAGTACTTAACAGCACTTGATGGATAACTAGGTGCTAGAGATGTTTAAAATTGGCTAAGACCTCCTTTCTCCTTTCAGGGGGCTCTGCTATCTGTCAGCTTTTAGCCTAATCCTGTGTTCTTTAACCTGTTCATCTGAATTCATTGTCCATGAGACATTTTATTTTACCTCAGGTTTTTAGTGTTTTTGTGACTTCTGGGACTCTAACGGGAATGCAGCCTAACATTTGCACTTGGTTGTTCATCAATCTTCAGATTGACAACAGGAAAACTTTATTCCCAGTTTCAGTAAGCTCTGTGGGAGCCAATCCAAGGCCCTCACCAACCCATCTAATCTGTAATAATGGTCTGTGCATACAAAGGGCAACAACAGTTTACTCAAGGTAAACTGACAGCCCATTCTTACTGGGAATTGTTTTATCATGGGGAATAATTACAGTTCCCTGCCAGTGGGTATGGATGCCTTTAGTCGGTCAGTACACCCTGTATTAAAAATTTTTCAGAAGGTTCTTCAGGATACCAGAAACCATGTATGAGCTGGTTTGAGTTGTGGCCACCCCACTGTCCCCACCAATGGGGGCAAAGGATGGGAAGTAGAGGGAGAGGTTTCTCTTCACAAACCAGATTTTTTCAGAATTCTGAGCATGGGTGCATTTCTAACATTAAGCTCGTTAAGCTACGTACAATTGAAATGTTAACTGACTAAATTAATGTAGCTATTACTGAGACCAGAGTTTATATGGTATGACCCCTTTAACTGCAAGGAATAAGTTCCAAGATCCCTCTGGATGCCTGAAACTGAATAGTACTGAACCCTGTATGTACTGGTTTTTTCTATACATACATATCTGTGATAAAGTTTAATTTATAAATTAGGTGAAGAAATTAACGACAGCAATAATAGAATTGGACAATTAATATACTGCAATAAAAGTTACGTGAATGTCTCTCAAAATAACTTGTACTCATCCTTGTGATGATGTGAGGTGGTAAAATGCCTACATGATGAGATAAATGAGGTGAATGACAAAGGCATTGTTATGTAGCCTTAGGCTACTGTTGACCTCAGGATACTTTAAAAGGCAGATCATCTGCTTCCAAATCCTAGTTGACTGGATAACCAACATGAAAAGCAAAATTGCAGGTGAGTGGGGGGGGGGGGGGGCACTACTATATGGATATGTCCACTGGTGCCTTTAGGAAAACCCACATGGGAAGCGAAATCATAATCATTGTGTATGTAGCCTAACTCTCAAAAGGTTCAGAAAGAATGCTACATATGTAGACAGAGAAAATGATAAATTGTGGCAAAGTGTTAAAAAATGAGAGTAAAAAGGAAGTCTTTAAACTATTTTTGTATTTCTGTAGGTTTAAAATAATTTCAAAACGTTAATAAAATTGCCTCTGTAGGCCTGCTAGGTTACCTGTATGAGTGTGTTAGAGTTTTCAGCCACATATACTTGGCAAAAGGAAAAAATGTCACAGGCGAACATGCAGTAACTATTAAAGCCACTTTGTGAGAAAGAACCAGTCACTAGAAGTATTGTGGTCCCATTTATAATCCTGGGCCTGTTGAGATAAGGATCTTAGTCTGAGATACATGGTTAACTGCTCTTGATCCCATGCTCAGAAGCAAGTGTGTGAGGGGTATAAAAACAAAGGTGAGGTGTTTTTTAAGTTTATTATTTATTTTGAGAGAGCATGAGCAGGGGAGGGGCAGAGGGGGGAGAGAGAATCCCGTTGCAGGGGTCAAACTGATGAAACAATGAGACCACCTGAGCCAAAACCCAAGAGTTGGACGCTTAACTGACCAAGCCACCCAGGGGCCCCAAGAGAGGTTTTTGTTTGTTTGTTTGTTTTGTAATTTAGGATAGAGGGAAGACAAGCTTTCTGAAAAGGAGACCCTGGAATAGGAAAAAAAAGTAAAGGAGAGGTAACTGATGGAGCAGAGTTCCTGAATGGCAGAGCACAGCACAGGTAAGTGAATTGGTAATGGGTAGAAGCAGAGGCAAGTCTTACTGTGAAATGACAGAAGGAGGTAACGCACAAAGAAATACTCATGAGCAAGATGCACTGAGATGAGGTTATTAACACTTGTAAAGCCTCTCTCCATGAAGTAGGAAGTAATGCCAACTTCTGAGAAGTATGGGTCGTGAGTAAGATTGGACTTGAGAAGAGGAATGAGAAAATGCTGTTGTATAGTATGTGTTTGGTGAGTGAATAAATAGATGGTTCATGGTTGAAGTTCTGAATGTGACTAGTAAAAGGGAGGCAAGGGAGTTGAGATATTGGTGAGTATAGTTGAATTGATGCATTCTGGCTTCTGGGCTGTGTAGGAAAGGTGAAGCTAGGTCACCATTATATGTAAAGAACAGGGAGATAACAAAGAATTTGTTTTCCAGTGAGGTTCAAGTAGATACAGTGGAGGAAGGAATAAGACAAAAAGTATTTTAGACAGTGCCTAATGCTAGGGATGTTTGGAAGTAACTAGAATGGGTGGAGGTAGAGGTGAAGGTGATTGGAACGGAGGGTGGTGATCAGTGTGGCTGGAAGTATCCTTTACATGGAAGATACTGTGGGTGATGGCAGAAGGTCAAGGATGGAGAAGGAAATGGTAGTCGTGTCATGGATATTATATCTTGTACTTTAAACTATGCTTGAGTTCCACTAGAGCAGCTGGCATGTGTACAAAGAAGATAATGAAAACTTGGTAAATAGTTATTTCCTCATTCTGAGTTTTTAGTCAATACCTGAGTCACTTAGGTATTAGAAAACATTAAGTGCGAAAGGGCCATTTAAAAAAGTACAGTAAGATTGGTTGTTAAAATGTGAAAATTAGGAAATTCTCACTTTACCTGCACGTGGGGGAATGGTAAATCCATTGGATCTGTGCCTGAGAAAAGCAAGAGGCAAGGAAAATGGAAGTTGAGTTAGGCCAAGGTCTGAGTCCATAAATTCATCCCTGTAAAGCATTAGATGATATGCTTTTGTACAGACACAAGGGGGCAGAATTAGATCTCTAGTATTTGTTTCTCTGCATGACCATCTGCACTTTAAATAGGTAAACCATTCTCAAGCACAAGGATACCTCTTTGGACTTATGTTTGTAAAATTCATTTATTCACCAAATGCTGAGTACATATGGTCTGAGTCTATGCTAAATGCTAGAGGTGTAACAATGAATAGGGTGGAACCAACAGAAATGTTGAAGAAGGTGGGAATGGAACGATTAGATTTGTTTTCAAACAACTAGCAGTAATGTAGAAGAACGTTTGGAGTGGGAAAACCTCGATGAAAGACTGCTTAAGGAGCTCTTTTCAATAGCTCAAACCAGAAGTCAGAAGGGCCTTTAGAAAAACAACAGGGATTCAGTGGAGAGGCTGGATTCAATCAATTTCTGAGGTAGATTAGACAAAATTTGGGTACCATGTACATGAGGATGGGCTGTAAGGAGAGGGAAAAGTCTGGTATGATGAGATTTCCGCCCCCCTCCCCACCACCCCGTGTGAGAATTAGGAGATAGAGGAATAGGGATAGTTGGGGAAGACAATGAGTTCAGTTTGAGACTGAGCAGCCTAGAGCTGCACTGTCCAATATAGTAGCTACTAGGCACATGTGGGTATTGATCACTTGAAATGTGGCTAGTAAAACTGAGGAACTGAATTTTAAGTGGTGTTTAGTGAGGCTCATGGCTGCCATATTGGCCAATATAGGTAGAGAACATTTCCATCATCACAGAAAATTCTTTTGGGACACCCTGGGGGACATCTGGACAGATGAAGATTTCCAGTGGGTACCTGGAAATAGGAGTGTGAATCTTGGAGGAGAGATGGGGACTAGGGAGGTGATTTAGGAGTTACTGGGAAACTAGGGTGGGTGTACTAGAGAGGTTGTAGAAGTGGATGAGTTCTCTCAGAGAGTAGAAAAACAAGAAAAGCAGGCATAAGTGAAAATTCTAGAGAATACAACATTAAGGAGGCTGGCAAAAGAAGAAAAGGTTTTCAAAAGAGACCAAGAAGTATATGTACCCGTAGTCCCATATACTTGTCTCTTCAATTTTATGTTGTATATCTTGTATCAGAGGCAGTGCCCTGCATGCAGTAGGGTATAAACAGAATTTCCAAGAGGTTAATTTTATTTTTAAGGTCTTGGGAGTTACCTTCATGTGGTCATTGAATCAGGGAATTCTGTTCTGGGTGGGGCAGATTAGGCCACCTCCAAAGATATCTAATACCATTTTTAGAATACAGGACTAGGAAGTATAATCTTTTGACCTTACTCTACCCATCACCCTCCTTCTCTATACTTCCCTTCATGCTCAGCTATGATTTTCTGGATTATGTTTAAATCATTCCCTTACAATAACCTCTTTCTAGCCCTTCTGTCTTCGTTCACTTAGTTTAGGGGTGAGCAACTTTTTCCTGTAAAGGGCCAGATGTACTCTATGTTGTATAGTCTTTTTTTTTTTTTTTTTTTTTGTAACTCTTTGAAGATGTTAAAACAATTTTCAGTTTGTGGCCTCTTTAAAAACAAGTCACATGCCAAATCTGTCCTGCAATAGTTTGCTAACCTGTTACCTAGCAAGACCTCCATCTGGATGAACCCAGCTCTTCGGTTGTGCCTACATGCATCCTCCTGAGTGTTTTTGAAGGAAATTAGGAACTGCAGGTTGGTGTCACCATAAGAACACAATCCCAAGTGGACAAGTTTCTTTAGTGTTCTTGCTCATTGGTATAATGGGTATAGTTCACACCTTTTACTTTCTCAAACCTTCCACTTGTCTCTACCGCAGGCTTTCCATAGTGGCTGGGCAGTTCTGACCAGTGCCAGGTTTAGGCAAACACAAACCCTATCTGCTCACCAAAACAATACCCCTCTAGCATGTTAGTAGAGACATTGCCCACCCATGTGGTCTTGACTGGTTTGTTCGTCTGTCCTCAGCCAACTGGGTGGCCTGCTGATCCAGGATGGCCTCATCTGGGATTATTGGACTCTGTGTAGTCATCTTCCAGCACATTAGCCTGAGCTTGTTTACCTGGTGGTCACAGGGGTCTGAGAGAGAGAGAAGTGTGGAGTCTCAAGACCTGGGCTCAGAATTGACATCATCATTTCCTCTTTTTTTTTTTTTTCTCCCTATAGTAAGTCCTAAGACCAAACTGATTGTAGGGGAAGGAAAAGAGACCAGTATTGATGGGAGGAGCTACAAAGTTACATTGTAAGAGGTATAAGTATTGGGAAAAGTGAAGAATTGTAACTTTTGCATCCAACCTACCATAGCATCCAGGTTTGCTCCACTCAATGGAGAAAGCCCTCTTCATCTAGGCTTTTAGTCCTCACACTTATGTGTGCATCTGTAGCATGTGGAAGGTTTGTTAAAACATATTGCTGGGGCCCACACCTTCAAAATGTTTGGGATGCCAAGAATTTGCTTTTCTAACCGGTTTCCAGGTGGTTCTGATGTTACTGGCTGGCAGACCACAGTTGGAGAACCACTGTTCTGGGACATACACCCTCTGCACGTGCTGTGGATTTCACTTACGTCACTTTAACAGGAATTTTGATTTTTTAAATTATCCTCTTTTTTCCTGTATCTCCTGCTTTTTAGTTCCTTAGCTACATGTTACTTAGTTACTTTGCTACTCAGAACGAGGTCTGTGGACCAGCAATATCAGCATCACCAGTGTCAGCTTCTTAGAAATGCAGAATCTCAGACTTACTAGGTCAGAATCAGTACTTTAATAAGACCTGTGAGTGATTCTTGTGCATTCGTGTTTGAGAAGCACTGCCTGTGGATCATTCTCATCAGCAAGCGAGTATGTTCTTGATTTCCTCCTACAAGCCTTCCTGTCTTCCAACGTCCCATGCTAATAGATGGCACCCCCATTCATGCAGCTGCTCAGGCTAAAGAGGAATTTTCCTTGACTTGTTTCTCACATATCCCACATTCAGTTCATGGCCACACTTTACCACTTCCACAGCTTTGCTCCTAATCCAGGATGCCATGATCTCTCACTTGGACTAGTGCTGGTGCCAGCTTCTTACCTGGTCAGTAGGCTTCCACCTGTCTCCCTGCAGCTTGTTTTCTTCCAGTCAACCACAGTGAGCCTTTAAAAACAGGTCTTGTTATAACCCCCAAATCCTGCAATGGTTCTGCATCATATTTAAAATCAAAACCCAAACTGGGGTGTCTGGGTGATTCAGTTGGCTGAGCATCCAACTCTTGGTTTCAGCTTAGGTTGTGATCTCGCAGTTTGTGGGATCAAGCCTCGCTGACAGCTTGGAGCTTGCTTGGGATTCTCTTTCTCCTCCTCTGTCAGCCCTTCCCCTGCTTGTGCTCTCTCTCCCCAAATAAATAAACTTAAAAAAATCAAAACCAAAGTCATTGTGGTCTGTCAGGCTGTATGTGAACTGCCTTGGCCACCTCTCTCCTCTCTTTCCCCAGCCCACTTTATTCTAGTGACTCTTCTCCCCTTCTTTTCTTTTGCAGACCTGGTTCACCCCTGTTTGTTTGTACTATGTGGTTTTTTTTTTTGTTTTTTGTTTTTTCTCTTTGCACTTTGTTTTAGAATGCTCTTCACCCAAATGGCATGCTATCTCACTTAGGTCTTCCTTGAGTCACTCATCTAATATAAGCAGCCCTCATTACTGTTTATTCCCTTATCTTGCTTTATTTCTCCTTCCTGAACTTGTTGTTACCTAACATCTTTCTTTCACGGTAGAATACGATATGTTTTAAACCTGTCTTCTTCATTTTAGTCTTGGTGCTACCATTCTCCTAGTTGCTCAAGCCAATGCCTGGAATGTAGCCTTGATTTTTTTTCCCCTCTTCCTTTCCCACTTCCTTCACTCAATCCTATGTCTAAAGTATATCTGGAACTTTTCATTTCTTATACTCTGCATTGCCACTGTCCTCATCTTTGCTCTCATCCTCTCTTGAGTCAGCTCCCATCGATCTACCCATTCCACATAGGAGCCAGAGAGAAAGTCTTTTAAAAAATGTCATCAAATTATGTTACTCCTTGCTTAAAATCCTGCAATGTGTTCCCATTGTACTTTATTCTTTGCCTTACAAGGCCCTTTCACCAATTCAGTAACACTCCATGCCATTTATCCCTTGTTCAAGAAATTCCTGATACAAATCACTTTTTCTCTTTGACTCATTTGTGCTTTCTGTCCCTTTGTATGGAATTCCCCCCTTCCTATTTTTTTGAATAATTCATTCCTTCTCATTCTTAAGGACTCAGCTGAAGTGTGACCTACCTAGAAAGACCTACCACTGCATTAAAACAGTTTTTTTCAATCTCCTTTATTTTCTATCTCATGACTCTATTTGCTTTCTTAATATTTCACATTTGCTTTAAGAAAAGGAAATGGTAAGTCACAGACTAGGAGAAAATATTTGAAGTACATATATTTGACAATGGGCTTATATCTAGAATAAATAACTTATAAGTTCATAATACAAAGAAAACCCAATCAGGCAAAGGATGGAAACAAATGCCTCACAAAGGAAGATATGTAAATGGCCAACAGGTACATGCAAATGTGCTCACATCATTAACTATTTGAGGAGTTAAAACTACAATAATACACTATTTCACATTGACCAAGATGGCAAATTGACCCATGTGTAGCCACTGGAGCTCTCTGACTCTACTGGTGGGAATGCAAAATAGTACATACAGTTTGGGAAACAGGTGGGAGATACGTGTTAGGTTAAACATGCAGGTAGGACCTACACAACCTGGGGGAAGCAGTTAACACTCATACACATTTTCCAAAACTCAGTGAATCATACATTTAAAATCTGTGCATTTATTGAATCTAAACTTTACTGCTATAAAAGAAAAAAAAAAAAAAAGTTCCCAGGGATCCTCCTCCGTCCCTCTGGGCGAGCGAGCACTTGCAGGTTGGCTAACGTCAGGAAAATGCGGTCAGGGAGGCGGGGACCTGGGGCAGCCCAGCTTCCGCGAGCCGCCAAGCCCTGGCCCGTTCGCCGCTAGTTGTGGTTTCGGTTTCCATTTCCCTTCTGCAGTTTAGGTTCCCCGGCGGCTCCGCCTCTCCGCTGGGCCAGTACACCCTCTCAGAAAATCCCTCCTGGCCGGCCGCTGGGCTTTAAAGGGAGTGGGGCACCGGTGAGGTAGGACCTCGCGGGGAGCTGAGCCACCGGGATGACGGCGGAGGAGAGGAGGAATCTGCGCGCCTTCCAGGACTATGTCATCAAGATTCTGGACCCTACCTATATCCTGAGCTACATGTCGCCCTGGTTTAAGGACGGTGAGTGGTCCCCAGCGGCCCGAGTCCCTTGAAGCAAGGAAACAGTTTAGGACTTGTTTTTCCCGTGCTTTTTCCTTTCTTTTAATCAATACAAGTAGCCTGCTAGGAACCCGGGTGTTGAGGCAAGATCCCTAAAGCATTTTTTAAAATTATTTTATTTTTTAAATTTTATTTAAATCTAAGTTAACATAGTGCACTAATGATTTCAGGAGTAGAATTTTTTTTATATTTTTATATTTTTTATTTTTTTTAATGTTTATTTATTTATTTATTTTTTTTAATATATGAAATTTACTGGCAAATTGGTTTCCATACAACACCCAGTGCTCATCCCAAAAGGTGCCCTCCTCAATACCCATCACCCACCCTACCCTCCCTCCCACCCCCCATCAACCCTCAGTTTGTTCTCAGTTTTTAAGAGTCTCTTATGCTTTGGCTCTCTCCCACTCTAACCTCTTTTTTTTCCCCTTCCCCTCCCCCATGGGTTTCTGTTAAGTTTCTCAGGATCCACATAAGAGTGAAAACATATGATATCTGTCTTTCTCTGTGTGGCTTATTTCACTTAGCATCACACTCTCCAGTTCCATCCACGTTGCTACAAAAGGCCATATTTCATTTTTTCTCATTGCCACGTAGTATTCCATTGTGTATATAAACCACAATTTCTTTATCCATTCATCAGTTGATGGACATTTAGGCTCTTTCCATAATTTGGCTATTGTTGAGAGTGCTGCTATAAACATTGGGGTACAAGTGTCCCTATGCATCAGTACTCCTGTATCCCTTGGATAAATTCCTAGCAGTGCTATTGCTGGGTCATAGGGTAGGTCTATTTTTAATTTTCTGAGGAACCTCCACACTGCTTTCCAGAGCGGCTGCACCAATTTGCATTCCCACCAACAGTGCAAGAGGGTTCCCGTTTCTCCACATCCTCTCTAGCATCTATAGTCTCCTGATTTGTTCATTTTGGCCACTCTGACTGGTGTGAGGTGATATCGGAGTGTGGTTTTGATTTGTATTTCCCTGATAAGGAGCGACGTTGAACATCTTTTCATGTGCCTGTTGGCCATCCGGATGTCTTCTTTAGAGAAGTGTCTATTCATGTTTTCTGCCCATTTCTCCACTGGGTTATTTGTTTTTCGGGGGTGGAGTTTGGTGAGCTCTTTATAGATTTTGGATATTAGCCCTTTGTCCGATATGTCATTTGCAAATATCTTTTCCCATTCCGTTGGTTGCCTTTTCGTTTTGTTGGTTGTTTCCTTTGCTGTGCAGAAGCTTTTTATCTTCATAAGGTCCCAGTAATTCACTTTTGCTTTTAATTCCCTTGCCTTTGGGGACGTGTCGAGTAAGAGATTGCTACGGCTGAGGTCAGAGAGGTCTTTTCCTGCTTTCTCCTCTAAGGTTTTGATGGTTTCCTGTCTCACATTCAGGTCCTTTATCCATTTTGAGTTTATTTTTGTGAATGGTGTGAGAAAGTGGTCTAGTTTCAACCTTCTGCATGTTGCTGTCCAGTTCTCCCAGCACCATTTGTTAAAGAGACTGTCTTTTTTCCATTGGATGTTCTTTCCTGCTTTGTCAAAGATGAGTTGGCCATACGTTTGTGGGTCTAGTTCTGGGGTTTCTATTCTATTCCATTGGTCTATGTGTCTGTTTTTATGCCAATACCATGCTGACTTGATGATGACAGCTTTGTAGTAGAGGCTAAAGTCTGGGATTGTGATGCCTCCTGCTTTGGTCTTCTTCAAAATTACTTTGGCTATTCGGGGCCTTTTGTGGTTCCATATGAATTTTAGGATTGCTTGTTCTAGTTTCGAGAAGAATGCTGGTGCAGTTTTGATTGGGATTGCATTGAATGTGTAGATAGCTTTGGGTAGTATTGACATTTTGACAATATTTATTCTTCCAATCCATGAGCAGGGAATGTCTTTCCATTTCTTTATATCTTCTTCAATTACCTTCATAAGCTTTCTATAGTTTTCAGCATACAGATCTTTTACATCTTTGGTTAGATTTATTCCTAGGTATTTTATGCTTCTTGGTGCAATTGTGAATGGGATCAGTTTCTTTATTTGTCTCTGTTGCTTCATTGTTAGTGTATAAGAATGCAACTGATTTCTGTACATTGATTTTGTATCCTGCAACTTTGCTGAATTCATGTATCAGTTCTAGCAGACTTTTGGTGGAGTCTATCGGATTTTCCATGTATAATATCATGTCATCTGCAAAAAGCGAAAGCTTGACCTCATCTTTGCCAATTTTGATGCCTTTGATTTCCTTTTGTTGTCTGATTGCTGAAGCTAGAACTTCCAGCACTATGTTAAACAACAGCAGTGAGAGTGGGCATCCCTGTCGTGTTCCTGATCTCAGGGAAAAAGCTCTCAGTTTTTCCCCGTTGAGGATGATGTTAGCTGTGGGCTTTTCATAAATGGCTTTTATGATCTTTAAGTATGTTCCTTCTATCCCGACTTTCTCAAGGGTTTTTATTAAGAAAGGGTGCTGGATTTTGTCAAAGGCCTTTTCTGCATCGATTGACAGGATCATATGGTTCTTCTCTTTTTTTTTTGTTAACGTGATGTATCATGTTGATTGATTTGCGAATGTTGAACCAGCCCTGCATCCCAGGAATGAATCCCACTTGATCATGGTGAATAATTCTTTTTATATGCTGTTGAATTCGATTTGCTAGTATCTTATTGAGAATTTTTGCATCCATATTCATCAGGGATATTGGCCTGTAGTTCTCTTTTTTTACTGGGTCTCTGTCTGGTTTAGGAATCAAAGTAATACTGGCTTCATAGAATGAGTCTGGAAGTTTTCCTTCCCTTTCTATTTCTTGGAATAGCTTGAGAAGGATAGGTATTATCTCTGCTTTAAACGTCTGGTAGAACTCCCCTGGGAAGCCATCTGGTCCTGGACTCTTATTTGTTGGGAGATTTTTGATAACCGATTCAATTTCTTCGCTGGTTATGGGTCTGTTCAAGCTTTCTATTTCCTCCTGATTGAGTTTTGGAAGAGTGTGGGTGTTTAGGAATTTGTCCATTTCTTCCAGGTTGTCCAATTTGTTGGCATATAATTTTTCATAGTATTCCCTGATAATTGTTTGTATCTCTGAGGGATTGGTTGTAATCATTCCATTTTCATTCATGATTTTATCTATTTGGGTCATCTCCCTTTTCTTTTTGAGAAGCCTGGCTAGAGGTTTGTCAATTTTGTTAATTTTTTCAAAAAACCAACTCTTGGTTTCGTTGATCTGCTCTACAGTTTTTTTAGATTCTATATTGTTTATTTCTGCTCTGATCTTTATTATTTCTCTTCTTCTGCTGGGTTTAGGCTGCCTTTGCTGTTCTGCTTCTATTTCCTTTAGGTGTGCTGTTAGATTTTGTATTTGGGATTTTTCTTGTTTCTTGAGATAGGCCTGGATTGCAATGTATTTTCAGGAGTAGAATTTGATGATTCACTTACATAAAACACCCAGTGCTCATCCCAACAAGTGCCCTCATTAATGTCCATCACTGATTTAGCCCATCCTCCCACCCAACACCCCTCCAGCAACCCTCAGTTTGGTCTCTGTATTTAAGAGTCTCTTACGGTTTGCTTTCTTCTCTGTTTTTATCTTATTTTTCCTTCCCTTGTCCTAGGTTCATCTGTTTTGCTTCTTAAATTGCCATCACATTTTAGACTAGAAATTGCTAGGAGGAGCCTTTGGAAGTTCAGGTGGGGAACTGAGTCCCAGAGAAGTGCTATGACTTGTGTAGGGGTGCATGTCTAGTCAGGTTCAAAGCTGGATAAACCAATCCTTGTCCACTTCATGTATTTCCTTTAATGGCTATGTCTAATGTGTCTTCAGCTTTGTACCAACATCGAGATTAAAGAATAAGATTTAGGCCCTTCTTTAAAATACTATACAGCTCAAGATTTTGGGGGTGGGAGACTGGTGAGGACAGATGTACACTAATAATTACAAAATGCTATGAGAGCTCCAAGGTAATTGACCCTTACTCTTGCTGTGTCTTATTTGCAATGACTGGAAGCTTGAGAGGAGCAAGACTCTCTGGACTGAATGGCTGCAGGCTTCAATTCAGGTGTTTCTGTCTAGCTTTTGAGACACATGATGACGGATGAATGCCATATTGTAAATTTGAATCCCAAGTGCCCTGTGCTGGAGATGAGCAGAGGCTTTAAGAAAAGAGGAAAAGGGAGGTGGTGCCTAGAAGGAGTTGAGATGAGAGAAGGGATCTGGCAACTCCTTTTCAGGCTCCAACTGCTGAAATATCTTTCCTGATGTGAGGCAGTTTTGGGAGATTACCTGAAAGCAGACAGGTAATTTGAAGGCTAATTTCTCTGTAAAACCAAGGGTTGTGGAGTGAGGAGTGAAAGAATACCATTAACAAAAGTGGGCTTCTGCTTTCTAGTTGTGCTCAGGGAGAAGTAACAAAGTAACATTCTAATGAGCCACAGAGTTGCTTGGGCCTCTGAAGAATATAAGCCCCTGCAAGAATCTCTTCTAGAAATCTTGGAATGAATGGAACACTAACAAACTATTGTGAATCCCATTCTTTCTTGCACTCATGTGTCCATTCAATGAACAACTCATATGTTAGGCAATATGCTAGCATTGGAGAGAATTTACACACTTACTACACGTATTATCTAATAGGAAGCATCATGCTAGGAACTGAAAAATCAGTGGTGAGTGTGATAGAAATGATCCTGACCTAACAGAAATAAGAGTGTGTATGCGAAGGCAGGTTGCTAACTAAGTACACCATAAATGATGAAATGTGGTAAGTACTCTGATGGAAAACCATAGTGTGCTTTGGGAGCACATAGACAGCATAGTTTTTAATATATATAGTGGTTTTAATTTATAGTTATAGTGTAATCACAAAGTACCAAACGGGAAATAGAAAAAGCTAGCTGCAGAACGCTATAGTATTGTTTTATTTTTGAATGTTAAAGAAACAATAGAAGTTTCGTTTCCAGCTTCTTACCAAGGGCAACTGATACCATTTGGTTGGTTTATATTTTTCCTGTTCATTTCTTTATACTTTATAATGTGCACATGTATCCATAAACTTTTTTTCTTTCTTCTCATCTTTTTCAGTTTTCCGTTAGATTGATAAAGTTTCTCTATCCCCTATTTTTTTTTCTTGGATGCCTTGGAATCTCTGAATTCTATTGGTTAACCTTAATTGTGACAAGTATACTCGATCAGGATTCAGTTAGGGAGCTGAGACATGAGTGTTGTAGCTGAATATAAACTTTCTGCCTCATTTTTCCTACCTAGAAGTGGGAGCTTATCCACACTCTCCTTACGCCCAAAAATTCATTCCCCATGCACACATAAATACACCGATATGTTTAAATTACACCAGCAATATCCAATATCTCTTTTACCATAATCTTTGTCTCCACATGTTGGATATTGTACACTAGTTGAATCTTGGGAAAGGAGAATTGAAGCCATGTTTCTTCTGGAGAGCTTACATGGTCACTAGGGTGCTGCGGGGCTTTACTTATTTACTGGTTGTCCAGGATGTTTCAAGGCAGACTAGGTTGTGGGCTACAAGTTTTTTTGCAATATCCCTTTGGAGTAGAAGGCTAACCCTTATCTTGGAGGGGCCCTCCGTGAGCAGTATTCTGAGTATTTACCCATTCCTTCAGTAACATTTTCTGGACCATACATGAGCCAGACGCTTTGTTGATGATTAGAATACAAAGATGAAGACAAAAATGGATACAACATGTCCATGATCACTGTCAATGGGAAAAGATAGACACTCAGACAGTTACTGTGTACTATGCAGTGCCAGTGCTCTAGTCAGAGGCATGTAAAGAGACCAAGAAAGCACAGAAAAGAGATCAAGAAATTCTACCTTGAGAAGCTGGCTATGGCATCACAGAGTGGCCAGGATGGCAAAGGTAGTAGGAAAGTACCAAAAATAGAATTTTCCCTGCATTGAACTCCCAGTGCTTTTGAGGAAGCAGGAGATATCAGGACTAGGTAGCAGCAGGATGGACCTGACCTTGTGCAGAGTGAAGCTAACCTGCCCAGGATGCAGCAAGACAGTTTCCCTGGGAAGGTTTCAGCTGTGACTGGGACTTATCTGGACCTTCATGCGGGAGAGGCCAGTTGTGGCTGGTGGAATGTCTAAGGAAAGAATGAAGGGCAAGGAGGCCTGGGAGTAAGAACCCACCTCTAAGGATAGAGTCTAAGAACAGGATTAACTATCCCAAAGGATAGGGTACAGTTGTGTGCCCAGGGAAGTTGGGGTAGGCAACAAGATTGTGTTGTCCCTAAAAAAGATACTTTGAAGTCTTAACCTCCACTACCTCAGAATGTGAACTTACTTGGAAATAGGATCTTTATAGAGGTAATCAGTTAAGGTTGAGGACGTGCTGGTGTAGGGTGGGATCCTAATCAATGTGGTTGGTGTCTTCATAAGAAGATAGCCATGTGAAAATACTGAGAGACAAAGAGAATGTCATGTGAAGATAGAGGCAGAGATTGGAGTGATGTGGCCACAAGACAGACAAACAGAGGGGAGAATAACATGAAGAAAGAGGCAAAGATTTGATGTGGCCACAAACCACGGAATGCTAGGAGCTGGAAGGGAAGTGGGATGTATTGTCCCTTAGAGCCTTCAGAGGAAGTGTGCTCCTGCCAGCATCTTGATTTCAGACTTTTGGTCTCTAGAACTGTAAGAGAATAAGTTTCTATTGTTTGAAGGCCACCAGTTAATGCTAATTTGTTATTGCAGCCACAGAAAACTAGTATGGATAGATAAACTAAAAAACAAGTGTTGGCAAGGATGTGTTAAAAAATTGGAATCCTCATAAATTTCTGGTGGGAATGTAAAATGTATAGCTCCTTTGGAGAGCAGTTTGATAATTCCTTACACTGTTAAATGGAGTTACCATATGACCCAGCAATCTCACACATAGGTATAAACTCAAGAGAAATGAATACATATGTGTATGTAAACACTTGTACATGACTGTTCATTGCATTGTTATTCAGAATAGCCAAAACGTGGAAACAACCTAAATGCTCATTAACTGATGAATGGATGGACAACAGGTGGTGTATCCATACAATAGTATATTATTCGGCAATAAAAAGGAATGAATGATACAAGCTACAGCATGAATGAATCTTGAAAACGTTATGCTTAAGTGGAAGAACCCACTTACAAAGACCACATATTGTATGATTTCATTCATATGAAATCTCCAAAGTAGGCAAATCTGTAGAGACCCAAGTAGATTAGTGGTTACCAAGGGGTTAAGGGGAAGGGAGATGGGAGTGGCTGGTACAAGATTTCTTTTTACTAGTCAGAGTGTACTAAAATTAGATAGAGATGGCTCCACAACTCTAAAAACCATTGAATTTTGCACATTGAAAGTGTTAACTTTACTGTTCCAAGACAGAGACCTTGGCAGAGAAGGAGGCTATCCCTTCCTTTCTTCATTCATTCAGTGTCTATTATGTGCTGGGTCCTCTTTTAATCTCTGAGGATACAATGGTTAACCAGTCAGGCAACTGGTTTACTTCTTGGAATTTACATTCCACTGACAATAGGGGGAAAAAAAGGGACACTATCAAGTGTCAGGTCATTTGAAGGCAACCATTTGGTCACCACCCCAGACATGGAGTTAGTGTGTCAAGTTAGCAAGACCACCAGCAGTTGGGTGGATAATTTTCTACCTGGTCTCATTGTGTTTCTGTTTAGCTTCTCTTGTGTGCCATATTTCATGCCATTCAAGCAAAAGCCTAGAAAGAGGACCATGAAAACATCACTCCATTTCTAACTCTTTCTGAGTCCAGTGTAATTAAAGATGCCATGGAGTGGTCCTATCCTCACACGCTTTTAGTCCTACAGTTAATTCAGACTTTTGAACAAGAGATTATCAAAATGTTGGAAGAAGACTTTGTTCTTCCATCTAATCCAGTGCTATAATGACTTCTTTGTTGTGGGGATGCTTTCTCAGAGATTGTTAGGAAACTCCCTTTTTAAGGGATTGCTTTAGAGCATGTTCCCAGACTTCCATACCAAACTAGAAGAAGTTTCTGGAGAGGATGGGTAGGTGGGCTTAGTTGGTGAAGAATGGCCATACTCTGCCTGAACAGAGGGTTTGCTGCCTTCTTGCCTTCCATTGCTGTGATTTGTTAAAATCACCATCCCCATTTGATTAGGTCTGACAACCCTTTGCAGGTTTTTCTTCCAGTGATTAGTGATTCTGCAGTTTGATGAGTCACTCTCGCTTCTGTTTATAGATGAGGTGCAGTATATTCGGGCTGAGAAAAACAATAAGGGCACGATGGAGGCTGCCTCACTTTTTCTTAAGTTCCTATTGGAGCTCCAGGAAGAAGGCTGGTTCCGTGGCTTTTTGGATGCCCTTGCTCATGCAGGTTAGTTCATTATTCTTACAAATCAGAGTATGTTACTTGACTGTTTCAAAATGCTGTAAAAGTGAAATACTATTAATTTTGAGCTATCCCCATGTACTTCCTGTTTCTTAATCTGAGGCAATGTAAGGGATTATTTTCAGCCAGATAATATAATTGCCTACCTGAAATATCCACAGGGAGCTACAGAGTGATTATTGGGAGAGTTTATTATTGGGCAAGTATATTAGGTATAAGATGAAAATACAAAAATTAGTTGCATTTTTGCACCATACACAAAAATAAACCCAAATTGGATTAAAAACTTAAATGCAAGACCCAAAAGCAGAAAATTCCTAGAAGAAAACATAGGAAGTAATTTCTTTGACATCAGCCACAGAAACATTTTTCTAGATTTGTCTCCTTTGGCAAGGGAAATAAAAGCAAAATTAAACTATTAGGACTACTACAAATAAAAAGCTTTTTTTACACAGCAAAGGAAACCATCAACAAAACAAGAAAACAACCTACTGAATGGGAGAAGTTACTTGCAAATGACATATCCAATAAGAGGTTAATATCCAAAATATATGAAGAACTTCTATAACTCAACACCAAAACCCCCAAACAATTCAGTTAAAAAGTGGGCAGCAGATGTGAGTAGACATTTTTCCAAAGATAGCCAGATGGCCAACAGACACATGGAAAGATGCTTAACATCACTCATTATCAGAGAAATGCAAATCAGACCACAATGAGATAGTCCCTCACATCTGTCAGATTGGCCAAAATAAAAAACACAAGAAATAATAATTATTGGTGAAGATATGGAGAAAAAAGAACCCTTGTGCACTGTTAGTGGGAATGCAAACTGGTTCAGCCACTGTGGAAAACAGTATGGAGGTATCCCAAACATTAAAAATAGAATTACTGTATGATCCTATGATTCCACTACTAAGTATTTACCCAAAGAAAACAAAAACACTAATTCAAAGGGATATATGCACCACTATGTTAATTGCAGCATTATTTACAATAGCCAAGATATGGAAGCAAGTGTCCATTCATAGATGAATGGGTAAAGATGTAGTATATATACTATGGAATATTACTCAGCCATAAAAAAAGAATGAAATCTTGCCATTTGCAACATGTATGGATCTATAGGGTGTAATGCTAAGTGGAGTAAGTCAGGCAGAGAAAGACAAATAGCATATGATTTCACTCATAGGGGGAATTTAAGAAAGAAAACAAACAAAGAAAAAGATAAAAAATAGACTCCTAGATATAGAGAACAAACTGGTTGTTGCTAGAGGGGAAGTGGTTATGGGGAGGTGGGTGAAACAGATAAAGGGGATCGAGAGTACACTTACTGTGATAAGCACTGAGTGAGTAATGTATAGAATTGTTGAATCACTATGTTGTGCACCTGAAACTAATTTAACATTATGATAATTTTACTGAAATAAAAATAAAGCATAAAAATTGGTTGCATTTCTACGCACCAGAAGCAAATAGAAAATGTAGTCCAAAATGGATACCACTTACAATAGTCACAAAAGTTGTAATGTATTTAGGAAAAAAACCTAGCAAAAGTTGTGTAAGGTCTGAATGGAGAAAATGATAAAGTGTTATTGAAAGATATTAAAGAAGTCCTATTAAAGTGGAGATATATACCCATGCACATTGAGAGGAAGACTTGATACCATAAAAATATCAGCTCTCTCAACATTGATATTTATATTCAGTACAATTGTTATTCCTTCTCAGCCTTTTGACTAAAATCAAGTGTTATATTCAATACAACTTTAGTAAAAATACTACATGGTTTTTCATGCACTTGACAAATTTCTAAATGATTCTAAAATGTAAATGGAAGAATTATGATCTAAGAATAGGACATTCCTGAAGAAGACTTAAATAGGCTGGGGTTTCCTCTTCTAGATAACAAGATTTATTTATTTATTTATTTATTTTTATTTTTTTTTATTTCTTGGTATTTTTATTTTTTTTATTTTTTTTATTTATTTTTTATTTTTTAATATATGAAATTTACTGTCAAATTGGTTTCCATACAACACCCAGTGCTCATCCCAAAAGGTGCCCTCCTCAATACCCATCACCCACCCTGCCCTCCCTCCCACCCCCCATCAACCCTCAATTTGTTCTCAGTTTTTAACAGTCTCTTATGCTTTGGCTCTCTCCCACTCTAACCTCTTTTTTTTTTTTTTTTCCTTCCCCTCCCCCATGGGTTTCTGTTATGTTTCTCAGGATCCACATAAGAGTGAAACCATATGGTATCTGTCTTTCTCTGTATGGCTTATTTCACTTAGCATCACACTCTCCAGTTCCATCCATGTTGCTACAAAAGGCCATATTTCATTTTTTCTCATTGCCACGTAGTA